>NC_134487.1:184451658-184692793 GCF_040206685.1 Ascaphus truei
ACCTTATGCTCCAAGGCACCCAGGCACAGGGCTAATACTTTTTAAACAGACCTCCAACCATTGATGGAAATTAATGGAAGTTGAAGGGCAATTTAGATAGATGATACACCCCAACATTTGTATGGCACAACAGCAATTTGTTAAACTTACAGTATTACAGTAGGTGATATCTTACTTATTTGGACTAACAATTTATATTATAAAACAAGCTGTTGCGAGCTCATACTCTCTTCCCCAGGTCAAGCAATACAGATTTACAAAATATTCCATGTAAAATCCAAGATAACAATCTAAGGCAAATGATGTAGAGAAGTCATGGCAGAGGGAATAGTAAATAAACTGACAGCACGATAAAAGGGATAGTGAGAAATGTGGATAGAATGCAGAACCATACATTCATCAGTAGTGTGAATGGGGGCTGCATGGAGCGGAAAGGAAGGGGTTAAAGTGTAACGTTCACAGAGAGGCCCATTACATACAATTATGAGAGTGTTTAAGAAACCTCAGATTAGTATTAAGTCCTCTTTTTATAATGTCAAGGAGTACAGTATTATCATTTTGAGTTCAGGTGTTTTCCGTTCTTGAGTGCTTTTAAACATTCCTTTGAGAATGTTGATGTTAAATAATTTATGGAATGATCTGGCTGTGAAAAGTGGTGTCCCACTGGAGTGCAGGATCTCCCTTCTGCATGGTGTGTTATTGTGTGTCTGTGTACCTGTAGGTTAATTCTGGGCTGAACCCAGTTTTGGGCTGATTTCATCAATGCAGCTTCCTTGCTCAATTTTATTAAATGTCATTACAGACAAAAGTAAGTGCTTACCGTCAGAATGCTCCCCAACCGAAAAAGGCCAATGGTACTCAAATCATGGCCCGCAAACCAAAGCCAAAGACCACACAGCCCCGGCCACTCGGATAATCCACCAGCGAGCTGTAGGCCCCAGGTACCCCCAGCACAATGGGCACTGCCCACTCGCCACTAATTGTCACCACTAGACATTAGCATCCCATAGAGCTCCTTCTGGCAAGGTTACCCAGCACTTAACCCCCCTCCCCACCCCACCACCCCTCCTCCCCTCCTCCCATCCCAACCAGCCACCACCAAAGGGGCTATTTAAAGCTGCAGTTCAGGCAATATCCTGCATGTGTTTTTTTTTTTAATAAATCAGTTCTGTAGTAAGAAAAAATACTTTTAGCATTTTCTGTTTTAAAAAAAACAACTTTGAAAGACCAATTTTCTTGTATTCTATTTTAACAAGCATGCTTGTTCCTATAGCAACGATTTACATTCCCCATATTTAAAGATGTCGCCAAACTTTGCCGAACAATAGACGGAGAACGAATTGATCGGCAGCTATGCAGTTCTTTAGGTAATTAGAGATTGCCCACATAAAACTATTGAAGTAAAAAAAAAAATTAAAAAAAAGACTGAACTGCAGCTTTAACTCTCTTAAATTAGATCCAGATCCCCATACATGCCACGACCTGCTCTAACCTATCCAGGATGGTAACATTACATTTATCCAAGTCAAGATCAGATAAACGCACCATGTCCATCTAAAACAAACCCTTGCTAATTGTGTCAAGTCAACCTCGCCAACCACCCCACCCGTTACTGCACCACAACTTTCAAATGCCCCTGCCTTCCGGGAGAACAACAACCTTCCCATGCACAATGTTTTACCACCATACTTGTGTAACCCCTCTTTCTTTGTCTCAGTATATGAGGTGGGGGCCCGAGTTCGTACAATATAATGGCCCCCACACGTATGTATGTCCAGCAAGAAGGGGAACACCACAACAGTATATGAATAACAGTTTATGAATAAACAAAACAGGAATAAACACAGGTTTGCAATTCTCCTGTGACACTTATAATTAAGGCCACAGCATTTCATACACAGTATACTTGTGTAGCCATGTTGCCCCTGGCCACTAAATTTCCCTGCCCTAGTACTGTCAGTTCTAGTAAGTGCTGGCAGTGCTAGGATTAAGGGCTCTATGCAGTAAGCACCGAAAAAGTGCAATCGCCAAGTGTTCCCTATCGGCATAGTATTCAGTAGGGGCCGAATCCCTGGCAAATCACTGCGAAAGCAAAATGCCGATGAGCCAGTGATAAAAGAGCCAGGCTCCCGATAGCCTGGCGCTAGGCCGTTTCTGCCGATATGTGTTTGCAGCAGAGAGAGATTCGCCACTCTCTCTCTGTGCAAACATTAGCACATTAAAAATCTTTCTAAACAACTTTTATTCATAGTGTACATGTGCAGGGGGTCTCTGGAGCTGAACAGCATTGATTTCAGGTCCGGGGACCCCCTGCTTCTGAGATACAGGCCCCTTTATGAGGTGCCGGTATCCCTTTGCATTGAAATGTCCCGATCACGTGACCGCAGAATGTAAACAAAGCAGAGGGATACCGGCGCCCCATAAAGGGGCCTGTATCTCGGGAAGCAGGGGGTCCCCGGACCGAAAACCAAAGCGGTTCAGCTCCGGAGACCCTCTGCACATCTACACTATGAGTAAAACACACATATAAATAAACAATCATTCCTTACCTTAGCGGCTATCCGCTATGGTAATTAAGCAGCCTTAATGTATTTTTATTAATATTGTGTGAGAGCAGGGGGTCCCCTGTGCTGAACCACATTGATTTGTGGCTCAGGGACCCCCTGCTTCCCGAGTTACAGGCCCCAGTAAGGGGCATCGGGTGCCAGTGTCGCCGCCATCTTTATAGAGCCCACGTCGCGTCTTGGACGCTATAAAGATGGCGGCGACACTGGAACCGAAGCCCCAAACCAGGGCCTGTAACTCGGGAAGCAGTGGGTCCCTGAGCCAGAAATCAATGCGGTTCAGCTCAGGAGACCCCCTGCTCCCGCACAATATTATTAAAATACATTAATGCTGCTTCATTACCATAGCGGATAGCCGCTAAGGCAATGAAGGGGTTAAGGCATAATAGTATATTAGTATAATAGTATGTTTATTGGGGACAATTGCCCCCAATAAACATTGCAATAAACAACATACACCCCCTGTGCCCCCAACAACCCCTATACCCCCAGGCGTGAGTCCCCGGTGGGCCTGACGGGTCACCTCACAGACCTACAGGTTACCAGCAACTTGTTTCATACAGGGTCTGGAGGCCCGAGGCTTCCCCGGGACTCCTGCGGGGACCCCGGGACGGCCGTGGGGACCCCCGCACTCGCGTGGGGTCAGCTGGGGAAACCCGTCTGACCCCCGGGCTCCCTCGGGGACCCCCGCGGGGTCAGCCGGGGACACCCGCCGGCCTGTTGTATGGGTTTTGCGCATGCAAAAATGTAAAGCAATAATTTTTTCTAAGTCCAGCTTTTTTTGCGTCTACCTTGAGCTGACGTGTTCTGATCAATGCAACTTTCTGCATGACCCCCATAGTATCCACCAAAGGAACTATTGTCCCATAGAGAATAGAAATATGTACTGCTGCGGCCGAGTTTATTCGAGCATTTGCCCGTTCTCGGCCGCAGCAGTAACCTGGCGCGCGCCGGAGGGTGCCGGGCGCGCGCCAAAGCAGCGGAAGAGCGCCCTCCGATCGGGGCACTCTCCCTACCGCTGCCGGGTCCGCCAGGTCCCCCGGAACCCCCTGCCGCCGTCCCGCGGGGAGCCCTGGACGTGCGTGCAGGGGGCGCTGACACCCGATGACGTGTGACCGCGCATCGGTGACGCGCAGCACGCCGAGGGAGTGGGGCTAGCAAGCCGGGGCATCCCCCGGCTTGCGGAACTAGCCCTGCTCGAATAAATCGTGTCGGTAGTGTACATAAGGATACAATATCCAATAGAAGAACTGATGTGTCCACAAAAACGGAAAAAGTGCATATGGTCAAACAGGGGAACAAATGTTCCCGCTCAAATAATACCTAGTAGCCAAGGGAAATGGCACAGGCATCCACTGTTAAAATACAAAACAATACAATTTTAATAATATCAAATAGTGACGCCGAAACACAAGTGAAAATCAATGTAACATGTGTGACTAAAATATATCCTGGTAAAGTTACTGATATTTACCTATCCCTATATCTTGCATCTAGCCCACTTCCCTCATAGCTCCCCTTCCCCTCCAGTGCTCTCATGTCTCAGTGTTCCCTCATTACTTTTGCTCCCTTTTTATTTGTATGTTGTTGCCCCAAATAAACACCACAGCAAGTAGGAATTGCTTGATATATGGGATTGAGTTAACCTGCCTGTCCCTACGCATCTATCAGGGTGTGCTTGGTTCAGAACATATATTTGTTTATTTTTTAAAGAAAAAAAACCATCTGATCAACAATTTACATACGTTAATTATTATATTTTGTTTATATGGGGCAATCATATTCCGGAAAGTAGTACAATGTGGGAGGATAATAACATTGTATGACAAATGAATATATATATGTTAAAACAAATTGAACAAAACAATTAAAACAATAGGAAGGAGGTTCCTGCCCCAAAAAGCTTACAATCTAGGAATTATAATGTTACATACAGTCTTACCTCAAAAGAGATTAGGTAAAGATCTAAAAAATACCCCAGAGCTTTTGGTCACAATAGAGATATTAACAGTTTAAAGGATTAAAAAAAACTTTAAGGTTCAGCGCTCGAGCTGTCTTGAATCTTTTCTTAAAATCCCAATCCTTTAGCAGCTCAAGAGTGATGGAGCACCTCCCTAAACGCTCCTAAATGGGATCTCCAGAAGGAGATCCAAAAGAAACAAAAACAAAAGCATGCCAAGCGCACCAAGGATTAATAACACACTCAAAGATGATCAATAAAATAAAAACCATCTGAACTAAAAACTGAGTACACAATTTAATAAAACATATAATAAAATCACACATACATACAAATGCAACCCCCACGCTGCACTGTGGGCAAAGGGAATAACATATATAACCAGCCCTTGTATCACACACTCATAACTGCAGCAATGTGATCAACAATGACAAAAAGATTGATCCCAGGTGCCATCGGGCTAACCACAATCATCTCCAGCATAAACTAAGTAATGCTCGAGTGCCCATGGAACCCGGAAATCTAATGCTGAGGGGGGAGGTGGAACTGACCCAGAGAGCGTGAGAAGGAACCGCTAACTGGCGCAAGACGTCCGGACCTGTCAGCTGCGGAGATGAACCTTCTGCCTGGACCCTCTGGAACACGCCACCCCAGCCACTCAGCAAGCACATCAGGTAACCCCATGTGACCTCAACGCGTTTCCTAACACCGTACTTCGTCGGGAGGTCACGTGTGGGGTTTACTGACGCATCTATAAGAGAAACAGAAGTGACTCTATGCCCAGTCACCGGGGGCGTCCCTGTGAATAATTAAATAATACAGGGCACACCTCCAAATTATATTAAAAGCAAGCATAAAAACACACATTAATGCATAAATGACACATAAATGAACATTCAAATAAATCACCATAAACACATAAATGCATTAAAGAATAAATGAGAAACTAAAACCCTCACAATATACTCAATCTAGTTATCTTAAAAACTGAGTTAATTCAATTAATTCATTAAAACCTTTCGGGTATTTTGTACCAAAAGTATAAATCCAGAACTGTTCCCTCTTTATTAAAAAAAGGTCTCTATTCCCCTGTCGAGGATTATGAGGGATTGTTTCAATCCCCATAAATCTAATAGAACTTGGGTCACAGTTGTGGACTTCTTTAAAATGTTTCAGGAGAGGAGTTAAAGGTTGACCCTTAGCTAACAACTTAGGAATGTTTTTTACATTTCTACGGTGCTTTAGCATCCTTAATTTAAAGGGCCTTTTAGTCTTTCCAATGTACTGCAGGTCACACTTACACTGCAGTACATACACCACATGGGTGGTCAGACAATTAATAAAATGTTTTATTTTGTATGTTTTACTCGTAACTGATGCTGTTATATTTTTGCTAGTTTTCACATGATTGCAGGCTTTGCATCTCCCACATTTGTGGGTCCCTACAATTCCCAAACTGGATCTAGTACTCTCAGGTTTCTTCAACAATGATGGAACTTGGCTGGGAGCTAACATCCCTTTTAAATTCTGGGCCCTTCTGAAAACCACATCTGGTTTTGACTTAATCAGGTGGCCCAAAATAGGAACCCTCCAATGTTTGCAAAGAATATGCTTAATGGAGCCATAGGCCTCATTAAACTGTGTTATGAATATAGGTACTTTCTTAACAGCCCCTGAGTTAGTACCCTTTTCATCCCATATTTGACCTTTTTGTTGTACTGGATTTCTCTTATATTTCAACAGTGATTGGCGATTCACCTTTCTAACGTTTTCCAATGATTTATCAATCAAATATTTGTTATAATCTTTACCAAGAAATCGTTCTTTCAAAAATTGGGATTGTTCCTCAAAATGTTGTTCTTGAGTACTGTTACGTTTAACCCTTAAAAACTGATTGAACGGGATATTACTGTTACGCCGGTGCTGCCCGCAGACCAGACCCGTCCCCTGTGCTGAGGTGGGACGTAGGGATACACGCACCCGCAACAAAGGGAGCGCGTCCGGAGTGTGCTGTTAGTGTTGCCAGGCCAGGTATAGTAATGAAGACAATACTTGCCGGTACCGGTAGTAGAGGAGGAGTAGTATTTGCCGTTGCCAAGATCAGGGATAGGAGAGTTGCGGATGACCGAAGGTATAAGCCGTGTTACAGGGATGCCAGAAGTCACGAAGTCCAAGTAGAGCCGAAGTCGAGAGCCAGAGGGGGTAGTCGTCCAATCCGCGTCAATACCTGAGGAGTCACTGAGAGAGTAGTCAAATGCTTCCATACAGAACTATGTCGAGCGACGAGTGATGGGAAGCACAGGCATAATAAAGCTGGGCAGGCCAATGGAAAAAGGGGGCAGGCCTGGAGGACTGCAAGGAGTCCTCCCTGATAGGAGGGAGGTGTTACAGCCCAGCTGAGTGTAATCATTAATTTGCATGGAACTGTGTGATGCTTGGGGGTGACGCCTCACTGCAGGAGCAGTGGTTAAAAGTGCTCTGTTAGGCGTGTGCTCTGTAAGCTGGGAATGCATGCATATAACGTCTGAGGCTGGCGTGCGTGTAGGTGTGCGTGCAGGAGGGCGTGGGTGCGCCCGGCGCTGAGCAGAGGAATCGCTGAGGGGAGTGATCCCGCGAAGGCGGCAGGGGCGAGGAGCCGTGGAGGACGGTAAGGCAGGATTGTTTTGTGGGTCCAGGGGCTCCCTGCGGAGAGGGGGTGCTCTGTGTGGGAAGCGAGGAGAACGCTGATTCCTGACAATTACTAATCCTATGGTTATTATGGCAACTGCTCGGATGGAGATAAGCGTTCACATTGGTTTCTTTGAAAATCGTCTTGGTATTGATAAACCCATTTTCAATGAAAATCTCTAGATCAAAGAAACAGATAGAACTAACACTATTGTCCCCGCTGAATTTTAAATTGTAATCGTTAGCATTAATAGACAAAACAAATTCTAGGTAAGAGGCCTCATCACCCTCCCAGATAATTAAAATGTCGTCTATGTACCTCCTCCACAGTTTAAGCTGCGGAGGAGGCACCTCAACCACAAAAATGGATTCCCATCTTCCCATATACAGGTTGGCAAACGATGGGGCAAATGTTGTCCCCATCGCTATGCCAACCAATTGTAAATAATATTCAGAATCAAACATAAAATAATTATGACTTAACATAAACTCAATGGCCCTTAGAATGAACTCAACTTGCAAACGTGGTAAAGTTTGGTTAGACATCAAGAAGTGCTCCACTGCCGTCACACCCTTATCATGGGGAATGCTCGTATATAAAGATTGAACATCTAGAGTGGCTAATCTATATCCATCTTTACATCCAAAATTGGCCAACATTTAGGACCATGGTAGTGTCTTTGAGATATGACTGGAGTGATGTGACAAGTGACTGTAAATAATAATCAACATAAACAAATAAATTAGATGTGATACTATTGATGCCTGAAATGATGGGACGGCCGGGAGGGGTCGTGAGGAATTTGTGAATTTTTGGTATATAGTAAAAAATGGGAACTGTGGGAGTGGAAATAAAAAGGAATTCAAATTCTGCTTTGGTCAAAATTCCCATCCCCTGGGCTTCCTCCAGATGGGACTTAATTGACCTCAGATACATCTTAGTTGGATCTTCTTTCAATTTCCCATATGAAATATCATCCAATAATAGATGATTAGCCTCCTTATAATAATCCTTAAGATCTAAAAACACCAAACCCCCTCCTTTGTCTGCCATTCGTATTACTATGTCTGTATTAGATTGTAAATTCCTTAAACTCCTTTTTTCGCCCATACTCAGATTGTTACATCCTCCATTCAACCTTTTAGCACATATTTCCTTAAAGTCATGCTTAAACAATTTTCCGAATAAATCCACGTATTGGCCCCTCGAGGCATACGGGAAAAACACCAATTTTGGTTTAAAACCAGTGTGGAGATAACTAGTGTGATTAACGAAATCAGGGTCACTTTCCCTCAGGAGAGACTCAAGATCATCCAAAGTTCTTTGATTAATCATCTCATCCGAGGTAAATTCATTAGGCCCCATCGTATCACACATATTTATATCATCCCCATTAATTTTTTGATCATTAAAATACCTATGGAGGGTAAGCTTTCTTATAAATTTTTGCAGATCTACATAAAGATCGAAGTCCTTGGGAGTCTGAGTAGGGGCGAATGACAGACCTTTTTTCAGAACCACAAACAGAGGAACATTTATCACAAGAGAGGATAAATTAAAGATACCATTGGCCACTAATGCCTCTGGTTCTGGAAGCCTCTCTTTGTGGGAGGACTTTCTCCCTCCTCTCGTACCTTTTCTGAATATGACCTTTTTCTGTTTACCTTCTGATTCAATGGTTTTGAGGAAGGATTGTCCAGATCCCAACTTAGCCTTCTGTGCCTCTTGGAATCTACCCTTTGAAAAAAAAAAACAGTCATACCATCATTATCACTATCCCTACGGGTGTCTCCCAAGTGGTATTTAAATACTTATAATTGTCTGAATAACTTATATTTAACATGCCACTGCCATTACACTTTGCTCCCAGAAGGGATTGCCCCTTGAAGTTGCATTAAGCCTAACCAGTGTTTAGTTGATCTGGGCCGCAGTTATGCCTCCTTGTTTCCATCTCTTTAGAATACAGCCTAACCTTGAACTGGAAGCAGTCTTCATAACCCACAACATCCAGACCACTTTTTTCAAGGGATCAGTATTGAAATACCATGACCTGAACAGAGTTAAGGTAAGTCTTGCTGGAGGTACTGTACGTTATATTCAGGCCAATTGTGAGAGTACTTATTTATTTATATAAAAGGAACGGGGCGGAACAGCCGCCAGCAAAGCAAATACAGTAAATGCTTAGGAACCCCAAATAAGATATTGCACGAAATGTCTAAAGTTTTACAAATACTAGGGTTAGACAAGGAAACCATAAGTGTATCTGCATGTCTTCCACATGCCCCAAAATGGCTTATTATTCATGTCCTTCAGTGATTCAACTGCAGAAATGTTAATGACATGGAAATGAGCATACATCCTATCCAAGTTTTGATGCTTTGACCTGCTGTATTGCACAGTTTGTATAGCTAAGTCTGGCATAAGAAAGAACAGACACAGAAAATTCCACTCAAGAACAGCTATTTGATTCTGCAATAAGTAGAGAAACATGTCTGCATTGTACACAGTTATTTTGCAACATTAAAGAGGCATTTAAAACAATATATGCAGTCTTTGATAAGCTTTATTGAAAACGAATTATCTAAACTGCCGATCAATTTGTTCTCCTGTGATCGATCAGCAAAGATCCTGCTTCCCAGGGTTCAGTAAATAGCTTCTTCAGAAATAGGGAAGCGGGGTATCCAGAGAGAAAAAGAAACTACATAGGGCAATATTATATGTGCAAGGTGATATCCATGCAGCGTGTTACTCTCCAAATGTTATACTCATAATGGAGTGGTGTAATCAAGCATAGCCATAATCAGTGTCAATTCTTTAGATGTGATGTCAGGAAATCCAAATGTAATCAGAGAGAAAAGAGGAATAGAAATAGTGCAGACGGTATATGATATACAAATACACTTTATAGTAAAAATAAAATAACCCTCTGGATTCGAGGCTTACATGAAATACAATCTTTTGCGCATAATGACAGATCCTTAAGTAATTCCCAGGTGGTAGGGTGAGTCGCGATCTCACCGCTCCTCTCAGGTCATTCCTATCCGGCCATGCCACTTCTGGTTCCACGTCACGCCAGTTCCGGTCGCTGCCGTCAACAATCAAAAGAGTGGCTTCTCTCCGTCTCCTCTCTTAGCTCATTGAGTCACTTGTTGGCTCTAAGACTCTACTAGTTTCGCTATAACACGCAGCTTCGTCAGGATAAATATATATAAATCTACAGAACTCATTTTTATTTTAAAAACACATGTAGGATATTGCATGGATTGCTCCTTTAACAGCATTGGTAACTAGTTACAGTATGAGCTGTCCCTCCTTGTATCTCGGTGACAGATGGAGTATGCAGATGCCTGCCTGGTTTTAGCTAACAAGTACTGTCCACATCCAGAACATGAAGATGCTTCCAATATCATGAGGTCAGTGGGTGTCTCCTTTACAGCCTAGTGCTGTTCTTCCTATATCTGCCGAGAGCTGTAACTTCACCTTGAGTCATTCATAAGGTTTTGTGATGTCAACGATGCACTTGATAACCTACCAAAGCTTTGTAACTGTTTTTTTTTTGCCCCAATTTTATTTTACATAGATAGGAAGCAGGGGGTCCCTGGAGCTCAACCACATGAATTCAGGTTTGGGAACCTACCTGGTTACCAAGATACTTACCAGGGAAGGTGCATTGGTACCAATCATTCCAGGGGGAACAAAATGTTTTTTAAATGTCCCACATTAAGCAAGCCAGTAGGAAGCTGCAATGTCAGCTGTAGTGGCTTTCTATTAGCCCACCAGAGACAGAGGCATTAAAATCAACAAGGAAGAAAAACGTCGCCACTTTCCCGGGTAAGTATCTCGGGAACCAGGTTATCCCCGGAACTGAAATAAACACGGTTCAGTACCAGAGACCCACTGCTTCACATTCTATATATAAAGAGAAAGAGGTGGGGGTGGGAGGGGGGCAAGGTGAATTGCTCCTTTACGAGGCTTTGCGTATATGTTTAATAAATCACTGAGAATGGATGGGCTGTAGCAATGGAGAGGGCTATTTCAAGTGACCCAAAAGTACAACTATATGGGATGTTCATGGCTGCACATGATACTTTCTTAAGAGTAAGAAGGACATGGACCGAGTAGCTCAGTGTTTTGTCAGAGAAGAAGGAGCCGCAGGTGATCCTCTATAACACATGTATGTGTATGTATATATATATATATATATATATATATATATATATATATATATATATATATATATATATGGAACAAACAGAAGGAAAAAAGCTGCGCCTTAAGGAACATATATACTATGTATGTCTATGTAGAAATATCTAATGTATAACCTAAATAGTCTAAGCAATGTTGTAAAGGTATACAGACCTATAACCATAAGATAGGCCCATAACAAACATACAACAACAACACATGAAAAAAAGCAAATGAAAGGATAAACCAGTCCTCAAATAGTTCCGATGATGAATATGGGTGCTGGTATGTAGGGTCTCCGGCAGCTCTCAGTGTGGACCTACCACGTCCACAGGATATCTAAAAAGGAAAAAAGAGGAGAGAGCGCACGCCCATAGCGTATAAAAGTATATTTAATGAAGGGGAGGGGGGAGGGAGGGGTAAAAAACGCACTTACAAGAAGTACAATAAAATCAAGCATATGTGATAATAATCACCACCATCCGGTCTAACTGCAAGCTCTTGGGGCAGTCCCAGGCTCCGTTGGTGAAGGAGCAGCGTCTCAGCAGATTTCCAGGACTGATGTAAGTCATCCGGTCAAAATGCAGACTTTGGGGGCATTCCCAGGCTCCGTTGGCGAACGAGCAGCGTACCAGCAGTTTCCCAGGGCTGGTGTGCTGTGAATAGTCCCAGACAAAAAGTTCCGTATAGGTAGTGCCTGCAGCACTAGCGCTAGGATCAGTCCGCTCCTGCGCTGGATGTAGACTTCAATGTCAGTGCGTCTGACGTCACGACGCTCCCTGACGCGTTTCGTCAGTCTCGGCTAACTTTTTCAAAAAAGAGACTGTAACATCGCTGCTTTTTAACATTGTTAAATAAAATCTGTCATCAATGGTGTATAGAGTGCCTGTTTCACTTATACAGTCACATATTTATTTAAACATTTTGTTGCCATGTTTATAGGAATTGTTCTCTCCTGCAATGGATCACTACTTTTTGCATTACACTTAAGAAATTGTCTTTAGCGACCTTCGTTGTGTTGTCTGAATAAAAAGGTTGTCCCTTAGTGCTGGTTCTACACACGTCTCTCTGTGATTATTTATGTTTGCTTGTCATTTGTTTCAGGGTGATATCGATCAAAAACTACTACCCAAATGTCAGAGTCATTATGCAGATCCTGCAGTCCCATAGCAAGGTAATTTGCAGGGTGTAAAAAGTACCATGTGACTGGAGGTAACTGCCATTTATTTTAAAGGAGCAGTCTGTTATGTTCTCATTTATACTGAAACACTTTATTACTTTCTTCCAAGCACACTTGCTAGGCAAAGGTAAATATGAAACAAACTTATTTATATAACATAACAGAGAAGTTAGGGATTTGCCTCACGAGCTCCATAGAGCTGTGTCTAACTGCAACAGCAGGTTAGATCTCCTTCTTCCAAGATGGCTGCCATGTCACATCTGGTCTATCTCTTTAATTTCTCTAAAGATACGCTTGATGGTGCTGTTTAAGACTAGACACTACACCAGGGGTGGCCAACTCTAGTCTTCAAGGGTCCAACAGGTCATGTTATAAGGATATCCCTGCTTCAGCACAGGTGGCTCAATCAGTGCCTCAGTCGAAGACTTTGCCACCTGTGCTGAAGCAGGAATATCCCTAATAGCTAGCAACATACCATACAAACACACATACCATATACATGTAGCCCCCTTTCCCCTGTGTCAGGGCGACTACGCGCGCTGCTAATACCTGCACGGCAACCAGGAGACCTGATCCTCCGCCACAGGGACCCTGGGGTGTGTGTATCAGTATCTACTAACAGCGCCTTCACCTGAAAGGGATCCTCATGCAGTAGGATGGCCCCTCCCAAGACAATATGCCCAGTAATGATACAAAGGTCATATGCAACAGTATTTACTGAACAATGCTTATAAACATAATCATAACACATATAGTATATTTGATACCGACCTGTGGAGTATCCCCACAGTACTTGGGTGCAGGGGCACCAGTGTCCCAGTGTCCAGGCTTTAATAGCCACTCCCACCCCCAAGTGTGAAACAGATCTGCCACAAGATGTGTTGGTGCACTTGTAGGCATACCTTCCCGGTGCTCCAACAGGCAACCGATCCGTCTGTTCCACCGAAGAACCGCCTTCGCGTGGGGTGGCGTCCAGCCGGTGCGTCCCACCTTAAGATAGTCTCTGAGTGGATGACCTGGTTTGGTCACAGATGTAGGCCGCGCACACCGCATGTGTCCGTCACCGTTGTGCTAGCTAAGACTACTGTGCTAAGGGAAGAGTCCCTGCCTTTGGGCCTGCCCTACAGCACACAAGCTAATGCTGAGGGGTCTAACTGGGACCTAAGGGGGGTATTCTAGCCTAGTCTAGCAGAGCACTTTTCCCTGGACCTTATCTATCCCCTTGCTGTCCTGCTTCTGACTGGCGTGGCTCCCCTACCGCGCCAAATGTATCTATTTTGCACCAGGATGTCCTCGCAGCCCTATTGGCTAGATTCCCCCATGTGGTGCTGAAGCTCCTTTGCATTATGGGGCTTGTAGTCCCCGTGGAGCCCTATAGGAGTAATGGGCGCTGCTCGCGCTTGCTACTGCGCATGCTCGAGGTGCACCAATATGGCCGCCGCAACTACTGAGCCACTATGCATGCGCGAGCCCCACATTCACAATTTGTGGGGCACCGGGACAACTTATGAAAAACCAGGACTGTCCCGGCTAAGCCTTGATGTGTCCCTTAGACTTTCTGCTTCTGTTAATTTCATACTAGTTGCTTAGGCAGCTAAATCAGTGCTGGATTACCCACTAGGCAGTGCTGCGGCTCCCTAGCTCCCCAAGCAGCAGCTCGGCGGTCACTGTCTGCCATACTTGTATGTGTGTATGTATGTATATCTTTATTTATATATCGCCATTAATGTACATAGCGCTTCACAGGAGTTATACACGTGATAATCATATAAATCAGCAGTGCGCAAACGTGGGGATTTTTCTGGGGGGACGCGGGCGGTTGCTGAGGCCCCAGTGAAGCAAAAAATGCCAGGGGACTGCGCGAGGTGTCTGCTACCTCAACTTACAGGGGATCCAGCCGGCTTCTGGTCACGTCGCCATGACAACGCGCGTCAAATCAAGCCACGGGGTCATGTGACGTGTTGTTATTGAAAAGCGCGTCAAATGACGCTCAGGGTCATGTGACGTCAAATGACGCTCAGGGTCACGTGACGTCACATGACCCTCGGCGTCATTTGACCCCATGGCCACTGGGGAGGTGGGGCACGAGCTCTGGAGCCGGCGCAACAAAAAACTTTGCGCAACCGATATAAATAAATAATACAAATTACACAATGGAAATAAGCGCTTTCAGACATAAGAGTGGCATTTAGGAAAAGGAGTCCCAGCCCCCGAAGAGCTTACAATCTAATTGGTAAGTAGGAAGAACATACAGAGACAGTATGAAGGTGTTCTAGTAAATACGTCTGCAAGGGGCCAAGGTCGATGTATGAGGTGTATTGTATCAGCCACGGAGCTACGTATATGCTTATTTAAGGAGGTGTGTTTTTAGATGGGTCTTAAAATGGGTAGATAGAGAGGGTGCTACTCGGATATTGCGGGGAAGATAATTCCAGAGGTGTGGGTCAGTCAGTAACTGGTTTAAGGCAGGAGAGGGCTTTAGACACAAAAGGGGTAGAGCGAAGACATCCTTGAGCAGAACTCAAAAGTCGGGATGGTGTATAGCGAGAAAATAGGGCTGCGATGTAAGGAGGGGCAGAAGAGTGTACTTTCTCTCCTCCTGGCAGTGATGGGATCCAACTACCGCCCGATCGCAGGAGGAGGCTGGAGGAGGGAGCTGTAGAAGCCCTGGACCTCACCCAAGGTGTGTGGTGTCCAGTGCCAGAATAAGGGATGGGCTGGCCGGCACTTGCCCGGGGCTCTAACCAAAAAGGGGCACTGCAAGCTCCGACCCCGGCGCAGCCTCATCTATGTCAAAGGACATTTAAAGATAGTGCTGGAGTGGTAGGCGTGCACGGGACTCGGAACGTCGGCAGCAGCAAGGGACATTGAAGTGGGCACTCGGTCACGCAGGACAGTGACGGAGCGGTGGCAGGACTTGTCCCTCTCCGCTGCTCTGTCAATGTCCTGAATAGCCTAGCACCCCCATCAATGTCTCTGCTGCTGCTGCTACCGCTCTCAGTACCATGCCTGCTGTTACGATGCACCATCTTTAAATGTTCCTTGACATTAACAAGCCTGCACAGGACTCAGACATTTAAAAATGGCATCAGGGTTGGAACGCACGCGCAGCAAGAAGGCAAGAATGCACTTATCTTTTTGCTGCATCCTCTTTCAGCATCCTGACGTCACATTGCGATACGTTTCCATGACAATGGGAGACGTCATGTGGCATCACGTTGTCATAGCATCGGGACGCCACGTGATGTTGCGGTGTCATTTAATGCTGCAACGCTGCAGGAGAAGGGGGGAGAGAGGGCGATACATTTTTTGTCTGCCCGTAACATCATATGACGCCGCAACATCATAATGCCGCAACACTGCAGGAGGAGGGCTGCCTCAACGTAAGGCCCCCAAAGTCTTGGTGCCTAGTGGCCCCACGGGTCTTAATCCACCATTGACCAAAGTGCAATTTTTCACACTGAAACGCAGGTGTACAGATGCAGCGACCATTATTCGAACAAATCACGGCGCCGTTTTCATGTGCACTGCATACTCCACACGGCATTAATGCGGCCAATCGCCACAGGCACACATGTTTATCACTGCTGCTTTGTTTGAATTTCATGGATTGTGTGCAATTAAATGCAATGAAATGAATGAATTGTAATGTGTACAGTACTGTGCTACTGTATCAATTTTAGGTGTTTAAAAGCCAGAACACTAAAATGCCATTTTCTGCACTCACCGCACTCGCGTCTAAAGTTGGGACGATTGGAAGAAATCGCGCGCCATGACATGGGTATTCCGAGGTATACACCGCGTGAAGTGTTTCAATAACGGCCGCTGCATCTGTAAGTTAAGGTGATGTTAATATAAATGGTAAAGATGTTACAAATGCTTGCAAAATGTTAAGATATAATAATTTTCAACACGAATGCCTGAATTAAGGTGCAACTAAAGTGTTAATTGCCATTGAATGCACATCAAGGAATTTTGGATTGTGCTGTGTTCCTCAATAGCCACCAGATGGCAGCCAATGTTAACTAATTGAAAGCACATACTAAGGGGCCTATTCTACTAGCTTTGATAACTTTGCTGCCATCTCAAATGATGTGGAATGACCCCAACAAATGGTTTGTCATTTGTGTTATCATGGTATTCAGAAAGAATCAGAAACCATTACCAGAAGTCACAAACCGTGAGGTATGAAAATGCCAAAACCGATCGGGACAGCAGCGATGTGATCTCGGCCTTTTTCTATGTTCTCCCCTGTGCAATCTGCCCGCATTCTGTAAGAGCTGCAGAGAGAGCTGCACAGAGAGATCTGTGTCTCCCTGCACAGCTCTTACAGGCGATAGCGCTGTTTTTATTTACATTTTAATAAGAGTTGTAGCAGGGGGTCTCCGGAGCAGAACCGTATTAATTTCAGGTCCAGGGACCCCCTGCTTCCCGAGACACAGGCCCTGGTATCTCCTATGCATTTAAATGTCCCGGTCATGTTGTGCGGGAGATTTAAACATTGCAGTGGGATACCGGCCTGTAACTCGAGAAACAGGGGGTCCCCGGGCCTGAAATTAATGCAGTTCTGCTCCGGAGACCCCTGCTACCGTACACCGTTATTAAAAGGTAAATAAAAAAAGCTTCATTACCTTAGCGGCTAGCTAACCCCCAACAACCCCCCCCCCCCCCCCAACACATACAGTGCAATTAACGGGCAAAATTACTATTATCCAGATCTGGATAATAGCTCATTTGCCCGTTAAAATTAAAACATTATCCACCCAGCATAAAATAAATAAAAGTTCTACTTACCCCTGCCAGGATGAAGGCCGTCCTCATCACCATACTCTGTGTCCATTACAATCAAAAAGCAAACAAAGGGCCACTAACCCCTTTATCACCTTAGCGGTTAGTAACCTCTATAGTAATTATGGGGTTAACCCCCCTCTCCCACTACCAATCCGGGACGCCTAACCACCCTCCCTGGAGCAACTGCCCTCACACCCCCATGCTACCAATTGATTGGCACACTGTTAAACTATGGCCATAATATGGCCATGGTTTGACACTATAGCAATGAACGGGCAATCTACCAATAAAAAACCAAGCACCAAATAAAATACATTACATTTCATAAAAAATAACAAAAATGGCAATAAACCAATTGATTGGTGCAGTGGCACACCGTGCCCATATAATATGGGCATGGTTTTCCACTATGGCAATGAATGGGCAAGCAAAAAAAAAAAGGCACAAAGTAATACACATGACATTTAAATAAAACAAGCACGTCACAATACAGCCATTGATTGTGACTGTGGTAAATACCACCTTCACCCCCCCCCACCCATCCCCCTCTCCTATCTGCTACCCGAAATAAACGGTAATTAAGCTGCCTTTAAATGTATTTTTATTGAATTGGATGGAAGCCGGGATCTCCGCAGCTTGTATTAATGCATATCACCTCCGGAGAATCCAATGCAGGAAAAATAAAAAATAAATTCTAAGTCCTACCGCAAATCCCATCTCGTCAACCTTGGGGTGGCGAGATGAAATTGGTGAGTAGCTCGCTTGGCGAGAGCCTCGATGATCTCATCGGAGCTACTAGAATAGGGTGATTTTATGAAAAACGAGAGTTGGAGCTGTTTTTCAGCTCCCACTCAGTGTGTTTGAGCCGCAGCGCTACCGTTCGGGGAGATCCACTTCCTGGGTGAGTTTGGCAGGTTATCTGAGCTTTATGAATAGCTACTTTGCCAAATCGTGCATGAAGTGCTCAAAAAGCTTGATGAGTTAGTTATCGAAGTTACTAGAACAGGCCCCTAAGTCTCTACTACTACTAGGGAAATCAGCATATCTAAACTTTCTCTTTCTGTTCCAGTCTTACCTGCAGAATATCCCCAACTGGGACTGGAGGAGAGGAGACAGCATACTCTGCTTTTCAGAGCTCAAACTTGGCTTCATGGCTCAGAGCTGTCTGGTCCCTGGGCTCTCCACTGTGTTAATAAATCTGTGTTCAATTAAAACTAATGTGCAGGTAAGAGAGAATGCATTATATATGGCCATATTGTATACTTATCATGTATACTATGTATTGCTATAAGCTGTATATTCTATCTATATACATATATATACACACACACACACACACACACACACACACACACACACACACACACACACACACACACACACACACACATATAGATATAAAGATATCTTTATACTGTATATAGCACCCACAGAGTACTAAGCACTTTACATTGACAATACAGTACAGGGAATTATAATAACAATAGTATGTTCTTGTATAGCACTGCTAGTTGTAAGTAGCGTTTTACACAGACATTTTGCGGGAGCTTACAATCTATTTTTTTGGTGCCTGAGGCACAGGGAGATAAAGTGACTTGCCCAAGGTAACAAGGAGCTGACACCGGTCTTTGAACCAGGTTCCCCTGCTTCAAACTCAGTGCCAGTCAGTGTCTTTACTCACTGAGCCGCTCCCTCTCATGCAGGATACTATGGGGCCTATTCTAATAGCTTCGATGAGTAACACATCGAGCATTTTAAGCACTTCTCGAACGAGTTTGCATAGGTAGCTATTCAGAAAGCTCAAATAACTTGCCAACCTCGCTCGAGAATTGCGTCTCCCCGATCTCTCATGCTCCCGCTCGGACAAACCGTGCAGGAGCTCAAAAAATGTTCAAACTCGTATTTTTTTTTAAGATATCAAGCAATTCAGGTAGCTTCGATATTCACATCGCGGCAGCAACTCGCAGGTTCTAATTTCGTCACCTCAAAAGTGGCGAGATGAATCCGCTATGTGACTTATAAGATAAAACTTATTTTTAAATCAGATTGAAGCCGGGTGTCTCGGGAGCTGACACGCATTAATATCAGGTCCGGAGAAAACCCTGCTTCAATCCTATGTAATAAAAATACATTTACATGCAGCTACATTACCTTAGCGGGTAACCGCTAAGGTAATGAAGGGGTTAAATACCAGTGCCCATTTTATTGGGGGTAGAGAGGATGGGTGAAGATTATATTTGGCTTGTGGTGGGGTGTTTATGCCTACGGAGAGGGTTGCAGGTGGAGTTAACTCCTTTATTACTTTGTGTGGTTAATTCTGCTAAGGTAATGAAGGGGTTAACCCCTCCCGCTACACACCCGGTAGGCATAAACACCCACCACGGGCCAAATACCCCCGTCACCCACCCCCTCTAACCCCAATAAACATTAAAACACAATACTAACCAATACACCTATAACAGGGCATGTTCCATAAGTACCTGTTTCTCTCCACATAGTGTATCTGCTATGTAAGTCCTGTTAAGTTCCAGGCATTAGCAGGTTAATCTATGGGCCAGTGACCCCCCTTCTGCTTCCCCAGCAAGTGAAGGAAGGTAGGTGGTGACTCATGGCCTGTGTAC
Organism: Ascaphus truei; assembly: GCF_040206685.1. NCBI lineage: Eukaryota > Metazoa > Chordata > Amphibia > Anura > Ascaphidae > Ascaphus > Ascaphus truei. The sequence goes on from NC_134487.1 coordinate 184,471,631, forward strand.
AGCCCCCTTGTAGGTGGGTACAGTCCATGAGCAGCCTCTTAAAGAGTTTTTTAGGTAGTAGCCAAAAGTTAATGGGGGGTCTTTCTTCCCTGCTTCTCATGGAGTGAGGAGGTCTTGTTCTCCTGCTCCTCAGGGAGTGAGGGAGTGCTCCTACGCAGCTCTTCAGAGAGGGAGGAGGAAGAGAGGATCCTTGTCCTCTGCTCCTCAGGGAGAGAGGTTGGAGCTGTCAGCCTTCCCCCATGGCAGGGCAAGCATGCTCACTTTAAGCCGGCTGGCCTAGAGAACAACAGGATCAGAGCCCTACTGATGGCTATGCACCTGCCAGAATTTCTTGGGCTAGTGGAGAAGATGACGTGTGGCAAGGAAGAGCTGCTGCAGCATGCCCCGTAATAAAGTCCGTTCAAAGACACCTCTGCCTCTGGTGTCAGTTCCAGGGCAGGAGCGGTATGATCGTGCAGTGATGGGGACTGACACCCACACCCCGTGGGTTCCATCACCGCTGGAGGCGCTGACACCACTACTAAAGGACCCAGAGACCTGTTCGAGCCAGTCCTGTGCCTTAACATCTGGCAGACCACTCAGAACTCCTGCAAGCCTACAGATAGAGCACCACACACCTGGCAATACGCCTACTCCCCAACACTGATCCCTAAGTGAGGTTGGGGGGGGGGGGAAACAGTGTTGCACACGCATTGATTGCCAGTGTGGTTACCTCACTGAGAGCAAAGATAACCCCAATAGCAATGAATGGACACCATACAACCCACCTCCTCTATCCCCAACAATCCCCTTTCGCCCACCGCCTAACACATACAGTACAGTAATGGGCAAAATTCCATGGATAATAGCTCATTTGCCCATTAAAATAAAACATTAATATTTTAAGATGGCTGCTTAGTAGAAGGCTGCTGCCTGCTGAGGCTCCCACTGAAGCTCCCTCTGGTACACATTTGAAATGGTTTAAGGTGACGTCCTCACAAAAAAACATGCAAGATGTTGAATTTGGGGATGGAAATCCTTTTGTCATAAAGAAAAGATAACTTTGACCTACAAAGAGGCAGTTAGAAGGAACAGAAAATAACATTTGACAAGTGAAGGCAGTCTTAAATTCTCCTTGAGCTCTGTGAAGACCCTGTCTAGGTACACAGCAACTCCCTGCAGTTGTGACAGACTCACAAATGATATACACATTCTGTGAGGGACTGCCAGCTTGCACAGCCATTTTAATCAGTACCAACTGTCTCTCAGACTGCTGTGTTTTTAACTGCTACAGCTTCTGTGCTGGTATCCATGGAAACATCCTTCTGATTTGTAGCAGTGTTTACAAATAAAGAAACATCTTTAAGTGACTCATAAATGGTGAAAGAGTTACAGATAAATGCTGAATCAGATCAATAAAACCATCTGTGCTTGTTATACATATAGCTTCATATAACTGATGGAGTGATTCATGTGACAGGGCGACATTCTCCACAAGTAACTGGGCTTTGTTTACACGCAAGGGCTGGGGCTGGTGAAGTAGGCCCCAACCAGATACCAAGCTTGGAACGCCCTACAAACAAAATAAAAAATAATCAAAAAGTGAGTGAATATTCCCACATATGCTCAGAATAAAGCAAGCTTAAAAATGGTATGTTTCAGATGACAGCTACAGGCAATAAAAAGAATAATGCTGATCCTACACCTTCAACAAAGTCACATGATCAATTTTCTATGGAAGATTTGTTTAAAGAACTGGCAAAGATGAATTTGACGATATAGAGATTGCCATCACTAAAATTCCCTTACATAAGATTATTTGATTACCTAAAAAACATAGACCTAAGGAATTATATAAACATCCTACAATTGACTTTACTCTGGGGATATGGGACTCAACATTCAGGAAATTCATATTATCTTCTTTTCCTTCTCCTCTGACTCCAATATTTCCAAATCCGGAATTTACTCCTGCATTGGCTTCAGATTTGTATGACTCATGGGAGTCTGGAGAGTGTCATAAAGTGGCCAATTTTTATTACCAGAATCAGATTAAATCTTTTTCGCAATGCAAATCTGATTTTGATTTGGAAGAAAATATTTTAAAACGTTTAAATTAAACATTGGATATCCCAACCATATACGTGTATTAACAGAGCTGCAATAGAAGAAACTACACTTTTTGAGGATATCATTACTCTTTCTACATCTACTTCAGGTCCTGTATCATCGATCTACAATATACTTATTCACATCTATAGTAACATACAACCTAAGTACTTTTCAGCTTGGGAAAGAGATGTGGGGCATACAATTTCTGATACTCAATGGTTTGAAATCTGGTTTAGAGCATCTTCATCATCCATTTGTACTCTTCATTGTGAAAATTCCTAGAAGGTTCTTTTTCATTGGTATTTGGTACCTTCCAGATTTAAAAAAAAATATATCCTATAGCTTCAGACAGGTGTTTGTGTAACTGTTCCATGGAAGGTTCATTATTTCATATACAGTATGGTGGTCTTGCTCAATAATACAAACCTTTTGGATACAAGTTTTAGAAATCATAAAGGAAATTACTGATTTTGGTCTCCAGCTGGATCCTTCAGTGGTTTTGTTGGGTGCAGTAGAGGTGGATAAAAAGTAATTCCTTAAATCTAACTCCAGTTTTCAAATTACACATTAATTATTAGTTGCCAGATTGTGCATTGCTTCTAACGAAAAATGTATTGTCACCAAATACACTATAAATTTATGGATATCTGGTTACCTTTCTTATCTTATTTTGAAATACATAACTCTATCATAATGAGACTAGATGATGCTGGGAGTTATAGTATATAGATGATAAAAATTATATTTTTTTTCCTTTTTTTTCATATAATTGTATAGATTTATTCTGAAATGAAGAGGTCTCAGATATGGGGATGGTGTCTTTTTTGTTTTTTTGTGTTGCAAGGTTCTTAGATAATATATGCGCTGTGGGTGCCTATGCTAGTAGCCTCGATGAGTTCGCTGCTACCTCGCAAGGTTTGGCATGTTCTTGATGAACAGTTTGTCAGTTGCGTTATCACGGTATTCATAAAGAATCTGAACCCATCTCTAATGGCCAAACCGCTCGTCGAGGCAGAAAAACTCTAAAAGAAAAGCCACCTCTTCCTGCGCATATCTCGCCAGCGATCACAGTGTTTTAATAAAAATGTTAATACAAGTGTACGTGAGCAGGGGGTCTCAGGAGAAGAACCGCATTGATTTCAGGTCCGAGGTCCACCTGCTTCCCGAGATACAGGCCCAGATATGGGGTGCCTATATCTCATATGCATTTAAATGTCCCGGTCACGTGACATAGGAAATGTTAACATTGAAATCCATGCGGTTCTTCTTCGGAGACCCTTGCTCCAGCACACTACTATTAAAATTGTTATTAAAACAGCTTCATTACCTTAGCGGCTAACCGCAAAGGTAATTAAGGGGTTCAACCTGGATAGCATATTTATTATGGATAGAAGGTGTGGATGAAAGGGGTAGTAGCCCCAGGGTGGGTGGTTAGGCCTGCCGGGAAGGTTGCCGGGAGGAGTTATTCCCTTCACTACCATAGCGATGGTAACCGCTATGGAATGAAGGTGTTAACCACTCCCACTACCCATCCAAGAGATCTAACCACCCACCCTTGGGGCAAGTACCCCCTCACACAATCCATCTACCCCCAAGAAACATTCAAAAACACAACAACCCTTTCATTCAGAACACCACAGACAGGGAAAAACTCATTTATTATAGCACCCCACTTAGTATGCGTGTAGGGACTCACTGTAAATGAGCTGAGGATGTGCAGCTCCGGACTTATAAGGCATCCCGCTGGCTTGATGCCACAATGTCTGCAAAAGTCCGGAGTTGAAAGGGCTCAGTATTTCTGAGGTGTCAGGTTGGGAGGGGTAGCCCAAGTACCCCCATCCTAATGTGAAGTCCGGGCCATTGGCAAATGGTTGCCCAGGCCAGATTTACTGTCACCAGGTAAAGGGGTTGGGTCCCATATGCTAAGAGGCAAAGGTGCTAGACTGGCGCATTCTCATGGCAGAATAGGAAGCCACCCCTTCCAGGTTTCTGAAGTATTGGCAACTCTGGGATAGGTGAGAAAAGTTATTCCCACGGAGAGATTGGCTATACTTGTTAGATATAGTTTTCTGAACCCTATAAGAATTCCTGCAGCCCATCAGGAATCAGATTCATCTTAAGATTCATCAAGCTTCATAAGTTTCATCAAGATTCCAAGTGCCATTACAGGAGAGGCAGGTTTGAGAACAGACCAAGGCTTTCGCGAGTAATTCCTGCTCCTAGGAAATTACTCTTACATACTTTATTTGACAAGATTTCGTTCTGGAAACAAATTATTTTGTTTGCCCCCGTCCCAGTAAGTGTATTTTGACTGTAAATTGGGGAACATTGTGTGTATGTCTTTTTTTTAAATAAATTACCATTTATTTTACCTCCTTGCTTTGCTCAATCATATGATCCCGGTATAAATGTGTTGATAAACCTGGTCTCCCGTGACAGGTAATCTGGCTTTAATTTTCCTACTAATGGAGTATTGTAGCAGGCGATCCTTGGAGCAGAACTGTATTAATTTCAGCCTCTGGTACCACCTGCTTCCTGAGTTACAGGCCCCGGTATGGGGTGCCAGTATCTTCCTGAATTGTTTACGTGACGTGGCAGATTTAAACATTGCGGTGATACCATACCGGGGCCTGTAACTAGGGAAAAAGGGGGTCCCCGAGGCTGATATGAATGCGGTTCTGCTCCGGAAACCCCCTGCTTCATTACTGTGTTTTTAAAATTTAAATAAAAACATTGCGATCGCCTGTAAGAGCTACTGTATGCAAGGAGATACAGCTCTATCTGTGCAGCTCTCTCCGAGCAGTTCCTATAGACGGCGGGCAGATCGCAGCGATAGAACTTAGAAAAAGGCTGAAATAAGGACACTGCTATTCCGAGCTGGCATTTTCCTAACTCACAGTTTCTGACTTGTGATAATTCTTTCTGAATACTGTGACAACACAAATGTCAGACCATGATGTAGGGTCATGCAAAACCATTTGATATAGCAGTGATTTTATGGAAGCTACTAGAATAGGCCCCTATACACTACCGACACACTTTATTAAAGTGTGGCCGGTACCGCAAGCCGGGAGATTTCCCGGCTTGCTAGTGGCCGCCCCTCGGCGTGCCGCTCGTCACCGACGCTCGGTCACGCGTCATCGGGAGCCTGCGCCCCCTGCACGCGCGTCCAGGGCTCCCCGAGGGAGCCCTGGTGTCCCGCGATCGCGGGACGGCGGCAGGGGGTTCCGGGGGACCCGGCGGACCCGGCAGCGGTAGGGAGAGCGCCCCGATCGGAGGGCGCTCTTCCGCTGCTTCGGCGCGCGCCCGTCACCCTCCGGCGCGCGCCAGGCTACTGCTGCGGCCAAGAACGGGCAAATGCTCCAATAAACTTGGCCGCAGCAGTATCTCATTGCCTCAAAGTGGCGGCAAGGTGGAAACAGGGTGTTCAAGAAGATGTATAATGCTGAACTGTTCCAATTCTTGCATTGCTGCTTATCTGGAGAGATGAACTTGAAAAGATTAAGTGACATATTGTTGACCTTATTGAAGTAAAAAGAAAAGATGAAGGCCTTATTGAGCTCAAAAGTGGACACATATATAGTGCAGAAAATGGAAGAATCAGTGGAGTATGCTTCATCACTAACAAGAGATCGAGAAACAACATGGTGGAATATGAAAGCTCTTTGTAAAGAGCAGCAAGAATCATCACTCAGTTGATAGAGATACAGGCTTGAAATAATCCAATTGTATGCTCCAACATCAAGTCACGCTGCAATGAAGTGAAAGACTTCTACCATGAAATCAACCAACTTAACAAAAATTCCACCTCAAGATCATTATGGGAGATTTCAATGCTTACAGAAAGACAAAGCATCAGTTGATAAGTATGTTATGGCAACTGGAATAAATGTATAGACAGATTAGTAGAATTTGCCAAATTTAAAAGCTTCTGCATCATGAATTCATTCTTCGAGAAACAACCAAATAGATAATGAACATGGAATTGACCTAATAGAATCAAGAATGAAATTGATTATATCCTAGCTAACAAAAACAACGTGATTGAAGACTGAAAAGTCCTTAACCGCTTTGACACAAGGAAGGATCACTGATTGGTTCATAGTAAATTGGTTAGTGTCCCCTCCTCCCTGTTTCCATGCTCACTCATCCAAACTTTTTAATTTTAGTTCTTACTAAGCACATGTAAATGACCACTCTTAAAGACAGCTCTCCCTCCATTGGAGAGGTTATGAACGCTTTTTGCAGGTGCAGCAGTGTTAGGACTTACAGGTGAACCATACCGTGAAGTGGCTGTAGGCTTAAAATAATTTAACTAAATGACTCTTGCTTATGAGAAGATACAGAGATATTAACTATATAATATAAGTTAGATGTAGCACTAGACTTTTTTGTCTTTTGTTCTATACATGAGGTCACAATCCTAATAGCACTCTTTTTGACACAATATATATGATGTTGTGGATATGGGTTCTGAACTTACAGGGGATACAAACACACACACACACACACTTAAATCCTACATTCCTTATCACCATATCACTGCACCATATTCACTGGCCCACTCTTTCCTTAATTATAATTGTAGGTGGATAAGGACAGCTGGCAGTGGCATTTTCTAGACAGCATCGAGAATTGCCTGATGAGTGAGACCCTATCCAATAATTTTGTAGGAATGACTTTCTCTGAGGTGTGCTGGTAAGGGACACATCATTCTCTCTGTTACTGGAGCTGGTAAACAGGAAATTAGACAACTTTAGTTTCTTTCCCCAATCATTGGAATATCTGTTCATAATGTATTTTATTTGAGCAGTGCAGATGTGTGGCAGATTGTGCTTGGTGGCCAAATTGACTAAAAACATATTATGTACTGTGTGTGTGTGTGTGTGTGTGTGTGTGTGTGTGTGTGTGTGTGTGTGTGTGTGTGTGTGTGTGTGTGTGTGTGTGTGTGTGTGTGTGTGTGTGTGTGTGTGTGTGTGTGTGTATATATATATAGGGAACCATGTTAAAAATTGTTTTTGAGGCAAAAAGTGGCACTGTGTGCTCATTTGCATGTCATTTCCCAGAATCTCTTGCTGCAGTGGAAGTGCTGTATGCTGGGTGATAATGGTGAAAGGTGGGGTTGTAGACCTGCCTAAGACGTGCAGATGAGCATACAGTTGTATTTGCATATATATATATATATATATATATATATATATATATATATATATTAGAAAAGAAACAAACAGCACAACCGTAAACAATTATCAACAATAATTAAAGTATAAATATACTGCTACAATTGTATACAAATATAATGGGATGTGCTAACCCTTGATGTCTATCTGTCCCTATTTCTTGTTGCCAATTAGGTCGTCGGCTCCACAGATACCGACAAAGTTTGTATGGCAAAAAAATGACCTAGGTGCAATAAAAAGGAGAGAAGAGGGGAAAGGGGGAAACAGAGTAGTATGTCTAAATAAGAACAAATTAAGGTGGTTAATTAAGATATGCACTCACAATTAGTAGGATAGTCAATGTCTTTATCCAATTATAGGATCAGGAACAATCTTTGGCTTTGAATTTTCACAGAACTCCCTTTGGCATCATCTGGAGCTGGAATTCCACATCCGATTCAGCGGTTTATAGGATCCGAATGGTATGATACCAGATACTCAACCTCCGTCTCAGGGGTTAACCATATGTTTGGAAACAATGCAGGAAACAATATAGTGCAAAACTATTTAATACAATTTAAAAAAAAATCATAATAGGTAACAAACACTTTGTAAGAAAGTTTAAAAGCAGATGAGAGTATTATACTAAGTCTCTCACACTCAGATTTGCTCCGATCCACCGGCGTTTGTATACACTGCAAGATCACTTCCACATCACGTGGTCACGTCCTTGTCTCGCGAGATCGCGGCTTACTCTGCTGTGGATGCCAGCACCGTTTTGCAATCGGGATATCAGTCTCTCACTCTTGCTCTATGTACACCGGACAGTTGCCCTACGCCTTCCTTAGCCCCTCAGGAAGCCATAGCGGTGAAACACGTAGGGCGACTGTCCGGTGTACAGAGAGCAAGAGTGAGAGACTGATATTCCGATCCTAAAACGGAGCCGGCATCCACAGCAGAGTAAGCCTGAGATGGAGGTTGCGTATCTGGTATCATACCATTCGAATCCTATGAACAGCTGATTCGGATGTGGAATTCCAGGTGACACCAAAGGGAGTCCTGTGAAAATTCAAAGCCAAAGATTGTTCCTGATCCTATAATTGGATAAAGGCATTGACTATCCTACTAATTCCGAGTGCATATCTTACCACTTTAATTTGTTCTTATTTGGACATACTACTCTATGTTGTTTCCACCTTTCACCTCTTCTCTCCTGTTTATTGCGCCTAGGTCATTCTTTGCGTTATAGTTATGTATATATAGTTATATATATAGTCATATATTGTTTTGTATATACACACACACATATATACATATATACATATATATATATATATATATATATATATATATATATATATATATATATATATATATATATATATATATATATACAGTGTTCAACAAACCTATACATTTGCATGCCCCGGGCGAGTGGATTTAACATCGTGGCGAGCTCCTATTGGCCCAAGCAGCACACGTTTGGTACTAGGTGGCGAGTAGATTTTTTTGTTCGGCGAGTAGATTTTTTGGTGATTTGTCGACCACTGTATATATATATATATATATATATATATAGAGAGAGAGAGAGAATATACGTTACCATTCGAGGACTGATAAAGTAGAGACAGCACACATTGGGAATTTGACAAAAGGTTATATTACAGTAGCTTAAACAGCATCACAGATAACCAACGTTTCAACCCCACAAGGAGGTCTTTTTCAAGAGGATCCCCTTGAAAAAGACTTCATTGTGGGGTTGAAATGTTGGTTATCTGTGATGCTGTTTAAGCTAATATAACCTTTTGTCATATTCCTACTGTGTGCTGTCTCTACTTTATCAGTCCTCGGATGGTAACGTATATTCTTTCTCTTTATTTTTAAGGGACAAGCAACTGGCCTCATTATTATCTTTACTAGGAGTGCTGATTTTGGCCTTTTCGTATATATATATATATATATATATATATATATATATATATATATATGAAAAAATCACATTCAGTTGGCACACTGTAAACAATGAAAAAAATGCTGATGCTTGTCCCATATGCACATGTAAATAAATAGATTTTACCAGATTGGAGTCAGGAAAAAACGAGACAGCACACAGTCCAGTAAGTCCAATAGAACTGTATTCAGTGTAACATGGCACCACCTCCACACGTATATATCTATATGCCATATTACATGCCATAGTACATGCGGCGGCCAGCCAGAGACATTGCGCATGCGCAGTGATAGCGTGCGAACCCTAGCCTACGAGGGAAGGCTCATGGAAGGGACTACAAGTCCCATGAGCCTCAGCAACGACCCACATGATGCCAGGGAGCCAATAGGTCAGCAGTATCTCCCTGCACAGAGGGATTGATACATTTCATGGGCTCTGAGGAACGGGAGTTGGAGCTGAGTGAGTGAGGGTGCAGGGGAGCAGTAGCTCCTTGCACTAGGCCAGTTAACCCCCTAGGCCCCAGATAATTGTTACCATTGCCCCAGTTTGTGGTTGCTTCAGGGACAGGCCCTAGGTGAATGGTTCTGCCCCTTTAGCTGTTTGGTTTGAGTAAGGATTCACTCAGTGGCGCGCAGCCTGATTCCTGGGTCTGGGCTCAGACCCCTCTATATATAAAGACTCTCTTCCCAGAGACTTATATATATATATAGACTATCTTCACGGAGGCCACGCCAAGCAGCGACTGCGGCCTGCCGGCTGCAGACGGATCCCCGCCAAGTTACAGACGGTGCAGAGCCGCGGTGATATTATCCACGCCGGAATTCACCCCATGCGTAGGAGGACATCACGTCGGATCCAGCAGATCCAAACCCAGTTGTATAGCGGCATCTGTGGCTGGAGCCCGGGCAGGTAAAATAAAGAGTGCACCAACACGTCAAGGGATAGCGCTATCTCCAACACACATTGGGTGGGTTTGAACATAAGGGACATCAGGGAATTGGTGCCCAGCACCCAGGTACTTTGGAGGAGGGACTACCTAAGTTGATGTGTGCACCCGGTGCGCTGCTATGTATATGGTTATATGCATAATACTGGGTGGTACAGGATACCAATGTTATTAGAAGTTATAGTAAACGGTTGCAACATATATTGTGTGCGTGTATTGCTATTACTGTGTTCCTGTAAGAGGACCATTCCACTCCGGTGGGCACCCTTACAGGTGGAGGCGCTGTGTTCAAATCATGAGGTAACCCCAGGCTCCCAGTGGTGGAGGTTCAGGCCTTCTGTGAGCCTAACAGGTAACGCACCACACCCGGTAACGCAAGTGTATTATTACATATGGTCCCCATCTGCGATAGGGGGGGGGGCAAAAGGTGTTACATTTGGAGGCGCTGATGAGATCAGACCTGGGGTGCCCTATTCCATATCAAATTGTCCAAATTAAATGCCATCATGTCCGTGCCGTCAAAGCAAGAAGGCAATGACTGGGCCTTAGCGCTCCGCATGTCCCCAAGACGCGTGGTTGCGGTGGCGGGAGTATCAAATGACATGGACTTATTCGCAGTGCGCACACAAGTAAGACATTGTCCTGGACTGACCACCGCCGGGTGGTAGACTATAAACTTTATGCTGACGGCCGGAGGACCACCTACCTCCTGGCCACCGAACGTGACATATGCTCAAAGACTGTTCCCCATGTATTAAACCTACCAGAGCCCTCCGCAGAAGACTGTCTCATTATATATCCTGACACCCAGGCTCCCGAAGAACCGTCCACCAGTACTGGGCCAAACATGACCCACCGGGTGACCAGTACTCCTCACAGGGTAGGTCCCCCAAAGGTCTCCTTCACCCCGAGTGGTCTAGGAGGAGTCAGCTGCTGGGCGGGGAGCCCACCCACCTCGCCTACTCCTAATAGACGAGCAGACAGTCCCCCAACCATGCCTAGCATCATAATTGGAGCATGTAGTCAGCTCCTTAGTGGAGCTCTTTCCTTGAATATGACAGCCTGCCAACTAGTAGAAGCTATAACCATCTCGTCTCAAACACAGAACTACAGGAAGCTAAAAGCCTTTTCTGGAATTCTACCGACGCCTTCAGGAGAAGAAGGGATCGAGACATGGCGGAACATACTCTCCAAGTAATAGCGGAGTGGTCGTGCTCCGAAGCCAGCAAAAGACAGAGATTGGTTGAGTGTCTCAGAGCCCAGCCTCCCAACTGGTACGGATGCATCGTGAAGTGGAAGGAGAAGTTACGGCCCAGGAACTGGCGGAAATGCTCACCCAGTCCTACACGGGAGAAGACGACGAGGATGAGCTGATGGCCCAGTTCAAGGCTCTTCGCCAAAAAGAAGGAGAGGATTTGTCTGCCTTCGTCCACAAACTACAGCTGTCGCTGGGGAACCTCCTGTCCAAAAACATAATTTCAGTCGCCGAAGTGGACCGGTACCAACTCAAACAGCTACTAAAGGGGTCTTTGCCTAGCCACCCCATAGCTATAGTGATGCGGGCTGCCCCGATCACTGCTGTATCACCTAGCTACATGGAATTATTGCGTCATATCAGAAGACATGAGGTGCAGCTACATTTTCATGACTCCAAAAAGACCAAGGAACCCATCAAGAGTGACGCCCCTGTCCCCTCAACCACAAAGGGTAAGAAATCTTCCAACCGGGAGGAGGAGGTGTCACACAAGCCGCCTGCCGGGAAGGGCCGTATCTCCAAGAAACCATCTTCCACGTACAAGGGTCTTCCTGAACGCAGCAAAGTCGTTTGCTATAACTGCAGTAAGAAGGGCCACTTCTCCAGTGACTATCCGGAGAGGGAGGATCCCCAAGAGGAACATCCTCCCAATAGAGGACATACAGCCCGGTCAATGGTCTGCCACGTACAAATGGCAGAGTCTGACCCAGAAACCCCTACTGGACCCCAAGAGGCTCCTCCTGACTCCGGCCCCAGTGATGACGCCTTACCAGGGGATGCTTACAGTCAAGTAGGCCCCTCGGCCATCATGCCTGTTGTACTGGAATGGATCTATGCCTCTGCCCTACTGGACACCGGATCCCAAGTGACCATTATATACCGCAAGTTCTATGACCAGCACCTTAGACACTGCCCCCTGCCGTCGGCCGAACATATGAAGGTAAGGGGGTTAAGTAATGAAGACTACCCCATCGATGGGATTGTAAGGGTTCAACTGGAAATAATCCAACTGAACACAGGCAAGAAACACCCCATGCATGTAGCCGCAATGGTATGCCCGGAGCCCCAAGACCAGTGCAAGTCTCCGATCATCTTGGGAACAAATACTGATATAGTACAAGCTGTAATCAGAGCATACCTGAAAAAGACCAACGAGTTGCCGCTGGCCAATTCGCTCCTAGAACCCGTCCTATGAGAGGAGTGCAACCGGTTAGATGCCTTAGAGCGTCACGGGGGTCTCTACAATCGTCAACGCGGACTGACGACCATTTTACCAGGGGGAGTGCAACGAATGGCCGTCTGGTGCTGTTATCCCGAGCGAGATGAGAACGATCAGCTTTTCTCTCTGGAGATTACCCCAGAGGAAGAGGTTCAGAGAGGGTATAGGGTACTAACCGAAGTGAGAGAGTGGATGTCTAAAATCCCTCTACGAACCTACGTATACAGTATGTGCAGAACATCTCCCCATTCTCAATGGACCTTGATGCAGGACAAAGTCTGGGTTGCATATGCTGTACCCGGTTAGCCCTGTGGAAACAATGCCCCAGGTGAACGCTGCTGCAGTGGGTGAGCGGTTAGTCGATCTGGACTTCAACTTCGGCGAGTCGACGTTGCCAACTGAGTGGAAAGAGCGGCTGACAACCAAGTTGAATAAACGACGGACTGTGTTCTCCACGAGTGAGATAGATGTGGGGTGCAGTCGCAGCGCTCAACATGCCATTAGACTGAGGGACGCCACTCCGTTCCGTGAACGCTCTCGTCGCATTGCCCCTAGGGATGTGGACGATGTAAGGAACGTCTTGCAAGAAATGGAGCCCACGGGGATTTTGACAGAGTCTCGGAGTCCTTATGCCTCTCCCATAGTGGTGGTAAGGAAGAAGAACGGATCTGTACAACTGTGTGTCGACTATCGAACCCTGAACAATCGTACCAGACCAGTACAACCTTCCTCGCATTGAAGAGATCCTGAATGCTCTGAACGGAAGCCAATGGTTCAGTGTGCTCGATTTACGATCTGGGTCCTATCAGGTACCCATGAATGCGGAGGACCAGGAAAAAACAGCCTTCGTCTGACCCCTGGGTTTCTACCAATTTACACATATGCTCCAAGGTATATGTGGGGCCCCTGCTACCTTTCAGCGACTGATGGAGAAGACTATCGGAGACATGAAACCTCGGGAGTGACTAGTCTACCTGGATGACATCATTGTCTTCGGAAGGACCCTGGAAGAGCACGAAGAGAGGCTGCTTAAAGTGATAGACCGTCTTGGGAAAGAAGGATTGAAATTGTCCCTCGACAAGTGTCGGTTCTGTCACACCTCGGTGACTTATGTGGGACACCACATGTCTGATCAAGGAATCGCCACCGACCCAGCCAAAGTAGAAGCGGTCGTGAACTGGCCTCGTCCCGAGAATGTCACGGAACTACGATCCTTGCTGGGGTTCTGTGGGTATTACCGTCGCTTCGTGGAAGGGTACTCTAGTCGATCTAAACCCTGAACAATCTTTTGAAGATATACCCCGAAGATACAGGAAGGAAGGCCACGTCGGCCCAGCAACAGTTTGGCGATAAATGGACGTCTGAGTGTGAACAGGCCTTCCTGAAGTTGAAGAAAAGACTGACCGAAGCGCCGGTGCTTGCGTATGCTGATCCAGAACAACCATACGTTCTGCATGTGGATGCCAGTCTCAATGGACTGGTTGCCGTCCTGCACCAGAAGAACACCGAGGGCCTTCGGCCTGTAGCCTACATCAGCCACAGTCTGACACCCAGTGAACAGAAATACCCTGTCCACAAGCTGGAGTTCCTGGCTCTCAAATGGATGATCACGGAAAAGCTCCACGATTACCTTTACGGTGTTACGTTTGAGGTAAGGACGGATAACAATCCCCTCACGTACATCAATACCTCGGCCAAATTGGATGCAGCAGGGCACCGATAGCTGGCAGCTCTATACAATTACCAATTCTCCCTGAAGTATAAGCCAGGACCTTTGAATGTCGGGGCTGACGCTCTATCCCGACGACCAGGGTTAAGTGCTACTTTAGATTATGAGGAGTGGGAAGAACTCCCAGGACCAGGGGTGTGAGCTATGTGTAGCACTGCCGCCATCATCAACGATCAAGTGGCCTTCTCAGAATGAAGGGTTGCGGACTCCTTGGGATGCCAGTCGCAGGCTATTCCAGCCGCCTACTGTGACCCCAAAGGGATGAACATAACTCATGACAAAGTGTTACGGTGGAAAAATCTAGTAGACAACCAAATACGAGATCCTGTAATTAGTATTATTAGGCAAGCCGTTGAAAAAAGGAACCCAGCTCTCCTGAAGCGTGTTCCCAAAGACTTGGTCGCCTCGCTTATACGGGAAGCGGATAAATTTGAAATCGATATCTGCTTACTCTATCGGGTGGTGCATAGACGACAACTAGTCCTCACTAAGAACTTGCAATACATGGTGTTAAAGTCCCTACATGATGAACATGGACATCTCGGTGTAGAGAAGACCTTTGGCTTGGTCTGAGACCGCTTTTTCTGGGCCAAGATGCGAGAGGCCGTAGAACACCATTGTCGCCGTTGTTCTCGGTGTATACAACGCAAGACCCTTCCTACCAGAACAGGACCCATGGGTCATCTGAAGAGTTCTGGCCCAATGGACCTTGTGTGTATGGACTTTCTGTGCATTGAGCCTGATAGCCGAGGAATATGCAACGTGCTGGTCATCACGGACCATTACACCCGGTATGCCCAGGCCTTCCCCACGAAAGACGAGAAAGCCATCACAGTGGCAAAAATACTATGGGAGAAGTACTTTGTTCACTACGGTCTTCCAAACCGCCTTCACTCAGACCAAGGTCGGGATTTTGAGAGCACTCTGATCCGAGAATTGCTCAAAATGCTGAACATTGCTAAATCTCAAACGACCCCGTACCATCCCGAAGGAGACGCGCTGCCAGAACGGTTTAATCGGACCTTGCTGGACATGCTCGGAACTCTAAAGGGGGCACAAAAGACTGAATGGAGTCGACACGTGGAGGCCCTGGTTCACGCGTACAATTGTACCCGACACGAGTCAACTGGATTTTCACCATACTTCCTCATGTTCGGACGAGAGGCGAGACTGCCAGTAGATGTACGCCTTAGTGTCTCGACGGATGGGATACACAATGCTACCCATTTCAAATACTGCAAAGACTTAAAGACAGCTTGCAACAGGCCTTTCAACAGGCTGAGAAGTCTACAGCTAAGCTGAATGCTGATAATAAAAGGCGATACGGTCATAAGGTCAAATATCGGGAGCTTCATCCTGGAGACGCTGTGTTGCTTCGAAATCTGGGAGTCCCAGGAAAACAAAAATTGGCCGACCGATGGAGAGACGGTGTATATGAAATAGAATCTCAGATGCCTGGCCTCCCGGTCTATCGCATCAAATACACTGAAGGCCGGGTAAAGGTATGGCACCGTAACCATCTTCTCCCCATTCCACAAGTGGGAGATGAGGAAGCTGAAATATTGGCCACACCACTGAACGGTGAGGCCGATCCCTCAGAAATTGGTCAAGAGACTGTACATGATCATACCAACCCTGAAACTCCAGAAGATCCTATGGAAGGACCCTCTCAATGGGATCCTCCAATTGGAGGGGCATCTCCCGGAGAAGCTACGGGTAAAGGGCCCCGTAGGCCAATGCCTACTAAGGTGGCTCCAGCAGGCCAGCCTTTGGATCCACAAAGTCCGTGCTTTGTGCCGAACAGAGACTGTTCAGAGACATTTCTCCCCTCAAGGGAAGAGGCTGAGCCTCAGGACTGTACTTATTACTCCCCCGAGGGAGTTGCTGAAGAACAGCTCCGAAGGAGCCAAAGAGTCAGGTACCCTCCAAATCGGGTAACCTATGATCAAATTGGGGCACCCCATTATGAGGCTCAGCAGTGGTCTCGGAGCAAAATCCAATCCGTGATTGTGATGCTCACAGAATTGTGTAACATTGTTTAAAGTCGATGCAATGTGCTAAGTTATATAATTGAACTGCATTTTTATTATATAATTTCTGTACATGTTTGAGTTGTGTCCCAAGCGAGGTCGTTGGGGTTTTTACCAGGGGGAGGATATAGCTAGGTCCCCTCTGCCCCATGACCACCTCTCCTCGTTACCTCCGCTGCCGGGGGTCACTTGACAGACCCGCCGGCACTTCTGGAGGGAGGGGGCCAAACAGGGAGCACTCCGGTGCTTCGGAGGTCCCCGGCGGCTCCCGAGCAGGGCGCCGTCATCTTGCGCAAGTTCGTGCATGCGCAGTGCCATAGTACATGCGGCGGCCAGCCAGAGACATTGCGCATGCGCAGTGATAGCGCGCGAACCCTAGCCTACGAGGGAAGGCTCATGGAAGGGACTACAAGTCCCATGAGCCTCAGCAATGACCCACGTGATGCCAGGGAGCCAATAGGGCAGCAGTATCTCCCTGCACAGAAGGATTGATACATTTTGCGGACTCTGAGGAACGGGAGGTTGAGCAGGGAGCTGGGTGAGTGAGGGTGCAGGGGAGCAGTAGCTCTTTGCACTAGGCTGGTTAACCCCCTAGGCCCCAGATAATTGTTACCATTGCCCCAGTTTGTGGTTGCTTCAGGGACAGGCCGTAGGTGAGTGGTTCTGCCCCTTTAGCTGTTTGGGTTGAGTAAGGAATCACACAGTGGCACGCAGCCTGATTCCTGGGTCTGGGCTCAGACCCCTCTATATATAAAGACTATCTTCCCAGAGACTTATATATACATATAGACTATCTTCACGGAGGCCACGCCAAGCAGTGACTGCGGCCAGCCGGTTGCAGATGGATCCCCGCCAAGTTACAGACGGTGCGGAGCCGCAGTGATTTTATCCATGCCGGAATTCACCCCATGCGTAGGAGGACATCATGGCGGATCCAAACCCAGTTGTATAGCTGCACCCGTGGCTGGAGCCCGGGCAGGTAAAATAAAGAGTGCACCAACACGTCAAGGGATAGCGCTATCTCCAACACAGATTGGGTGGGTTTGGACATAAGGGACTCAGGGAATTGGTGCCCAGCACCCAGGTACTTTGGAGGAGGGACTACCTAAGTTGATGTGTTGCGCTGCTATGTATATTGTTATATGCATTATACTGGGTGGTACAGGATACCAAAGTTATTAGAAGTTATAGTTAACGGTTGCAACATATATTGTGTGCGTGTATTGCTATTACTGTGTTCCTGTAAGAGGACCATTCCACTCCGGTGGGCACCCTTACAGGTGGAGGCGCTGTGTTCGAATCATCAGGTTACCCCAGGCTCCCAGTGGCGGAGGTTCAGGCCTTCTATGAGCCTAACAGGTAACCCACCACACCCGGTAACGCAAGTGTATTATTACATATGGTCC
This sequence comes from Ascaphus truei, assembly GCF_040206685.1. Taxonomy (NCBI): domain Eukaryota; kingdom Metazoa; phylum Chordata; class Amphibia; order Anura; family Ascaphidae; genus Ascaphus; species Ascaphus truei. The sequence continues at coordinate 184,489,417 of NC_134487.1, forward strand.
CCATCTGCGATAGGGGGGGGGGGGGGGGGGCAAAAGGTGTTACATATACATTATATATATATATATATATATATATATATATATATATATATATATATATATATATATATATAGTGCTTGACAAATCACCCAAAAATCTACTTGCCGAACCAAAAAATCTACTCGCCATCTAGCCCCGTCCCTAGCCCTGCCTCCAGCCAACTTTTTTTAAAGAAAGAAATTGAACTAATAAGAATAAATAAAAACATTTGTTTTTAACATAAGTTTATTTATTGTATTACATTTATATTGTACTACAATTGGTCCTTGTTGTGTGAGTGTGAGAGAGGAGGTGAGAGACAGAGAGGGTGAGAGAAAGGGTGAGAGACAGAGAGGGTGAGAGTGAGAGACAGAGAGGGTGAGAGAGATATACAGTAGAGGGTGAAAGAGACAGGGAGGGGGAGAGTGACATTGAGGGTGAGAGAGAGGGTAAGAGACAGAGAGGGTGAGAGTGAGAGACAGAGAGGGTGAGAGTGAGAGACAGAGAGGGTGACAGAGTGGGAGAGTGGGAGAGTGACAGAGTGGGAGAGTGACAGAGTGGTTGAGATACAGAGTGGTTGTGAGAGAGTGGTTGAGAGACAGAGTGGTTGAGAGACAGAGTGGTGGAGAGACAGAGTGGTGGAGAGACAGAGTGGTGGAGAGACAGAGTGGGAGAGTGACAGAGTGGGAGAGTGACAGAGTGGGAGAGTGACAGAGTGGGAGAGAGCGGGTGATTGACTGATGGGGGGTGACTGACTGATGGGGGGGGTGACTGACTGATGGGGGGGTGACTGACTGATGGGGGGGTGACTGACTGATGGGGGGGTGACTGACTGGGGGGGTGACTGACTGATGGGGGGGTGACGGACTAACGGGGGGGTGACTGACTGGTAGGGGTGACTGACTGACTGGTGGGGATGACTGACTGACTGATGGGGGGTGACTGACTGACGGGGGGGGTTAAGTCTGATTGGGTGGGGGGTGACTGACTGGGTGACTGGGTGGGATGACCGACTGGTGATTGGGTGGGGGGTGATTGGGTGGGGATGTGACTGACTGGGTGATTGGGTGGGGGATGACTGACTGGGTGATTGGGTGGGGTGACTGACTGGGTGATTGGGTGGGGGGTGGGATGACTTACTGGCTGACTGGGTGGAGTGACTGACTGGGTGATTGGGTGGGGGGTGAATGACTGGGTGATTGGGTGGGAGGGGTGACTGACTGGGTGCTTGGGTGGGGGGGTGACTGATTGAGGGGTTACTTCTAGTGTCCTGCACACACACACACACACACACACACACACACACACACACACACACACGCTCTTTCTCTCCCATACACACACTCTCTCTCTCTCTCCCATACACTCACACAGGACGGGGGGGAGGAGGAAGAGAGGAAAGGCTGGAGACCAAGCAGCCAGCTCCCCACCAGGCGCCAGCCAGCCAGACGCGACCACGCATCAGCACGACTGTCCCGTTCCCCCCCGCGCCAATCTCCTGCCCCGCACGGGCAACTAAGGGAGTGCCTGAAAGGGGGGAAGGAACACCCCGTTACCACCCGGGGGGGGGAAAGGAATAACCCCCGCTACCACCTCCCGCCCCGCGCGGGCAGCCAAGTGAGCGTCGGGGGAATGAACACCCCCTGCTACCACCTGCTGCCCAGCACGGGCAGCCAGCCACGGGGACCGGGGGCAGGAGGGGGGAGATACCACGCACGAGCAGCAAGACACACACACTTACCCGTACAGAGAAGGAAGGGCAACCTGACTGCTCAGCGCCAAAAAAAAAAAGTCCTGGCAGCTTCATCCCGCGTCACGCCCAATCAGCCAATCAGCTAGAGGGATTTTTTTTTTTTTGAGCAGGGGAAATGTAACTGGCGAGTGGGCGACTGGGTTTCTCGAGCACTGTATATATACTATATACTGTATATATACCGTATATATATATATATATATATATATATATATATATATATATATATCATAGAAAAAGAACAAAAAGCACTCCGTAATAATAGTCACTGGTGTGGGTGCAGATCCTATGATGAAGAATAAGCAATACGATACCGTTTGGAAATGAAATCAGCAGGCAGCACTCCAGAATTGGGCAGACAAGTGTATTGAAAAAATAAACACAAAAAACAAGTGTTTATTTTTTCAATACACTTGTTTGTTTAATTCTGGAGTGCTGCCTGCTGATTTCGTTTCCAAACGGTATCGTATTGCTTTTATATATATATATATATATATATATATATATATATATATATATATATATACCATACGATACCGGTTGCAACACGACATCAAGGGACAGCACGCAGGTAAGTAAATCAAAAATGCTCTATATTTGATACCTGCGTGCTGTCCCTTGATGTCGTGTTGCAACCGGTATCGTATGGTCTGTTATTGCTTTATGGGATAAGCACCAAAACTTATTTACTTGCATATGGTGTGCCGGCTGTTTAAATGGATTATATATATATATATATATATATATATATATATATATATATATATATATGTAGCCCTCTTTCCTGCCGATATAGAGAGACTACTAGTGCTATATGTACCTGCTGGCTCAGCGAGATCTGGGCCTCCGCTAACTGGGAGCCTGGGGTAACAATATGTTCTTAGCAGCGCCTCCACTTACCCAGGATCCCCAATAAGTAAGATTCCCCTAGGTAAGAATAATGATAACAAGCCTCAATGTTGTAACCTTTTACTAATAAGCAATCGCAAAACCTTAGCGTACACCTATTAGGGATAAAACACATATAGCCACAGTACATGAATAGCTGATATTCAGTAAATATACACCAGTGGCCTGGCTACTCTCCACATTGATTAATGTCACTTCCCACCACCGCGTTCACCCCACACTGTGTCCAATGTACACTGGCGACACACTTTATTCGAGCTCGGCTAGTCCCACGAATTCGGGTATACCCGGGTGTATTGAGGTTTGTGACTGTTTTCTGCCCGAGTGCATTGAGGTATTTTCCAGGCAGGGATTGAAGCATTTTATTCCCGCTGGCTGCAATACTGCACAGTATATATATATATATATATACTGCATTACAATTCATGAATTTATGCCATCTGGTAGACACGCGAAGAATTGCAGCCTATTAAATCCTAATCATTATCATTTAACAGATCAGCCGCCCGTCAGCCAGGCATGAACCCAGGCTGGGAAGGCAAACGCAACGGGGCTTGTCAGAGGTGAGGAGCGGCGCATTCCAGGTATCTGCCAGGTACATACTGGGTATTTGCTCGAATAAAGTGTGTCGGTGCAGTATAGACTCAGTCCCTTGGTCACTCAACCCACTATCCCCAAAGAATCCTCCCCCAAGGCGGGATCAGCGCCTGAAGGTACCGGTGTTGGTGCACTTATTAAATACCTTCCGGCAACTCCAGCAGCCGGTAACAGACTTCGAAAAGGATCCGCCGATCCAGCGTAGTCTTTCACAAGTTTGGAAATGTCCAGCAGCTTGAGCCCAAACCACTGTTCGCACACAGCAGCTCAGGAAAAACACTGTGTCCCTGTCTGCTAATACAGTAAGGGAATAGAATGTCTCTCTCTCTAGGGCTTTCCCTGCAGCACCACAAGCTAATGGTGACTCAGGGTCTGCACTGGGGCCTAAGGGGAAATCTGGCCTACGCAGGTGGGTCACTGACCCCCTGCACACACACAACCTCTCCCCTTGCTCCTCCGGTGCCCTCTGCTCGCGTGGTCTTTCCCCCACGCTTCCCTTTCCTGCGTGCCAGCAATCCCTGCGCTCCTATTCGTTCCCTGGTGTCATGTGGCTCTGCTAAGGCTCATGGGAATTGTAGTTTTACTTCAGAGCCTCCTGGTTATTGGCCAGCCGTTCGCGCGCTTACACTGCGCATGCGCGAACTCTCTCCGTGCCTCTGGTCGCGCATGAGTATTGCGCAATGCCCAAACAACATGGCGGCGCCCTGTGCTATCAGGCCGCCGCGGAACCTCCGAACGTTCCCTCACAGCACCCCCCGTGATTGCGCACTGCAGCGGAGGTACAGAGGGGAGACCAGAACACCCCTACATATATATATATATATAAATTTTAAAATATATATATATATATATATATATATATATATATATATATATATATATAGTCATATATACAAAAAACACATATGAGTACATTCACATGTCTCAAAACGGTCCACAAACCAGCCTTTCCCTATTATCTCTTAGCATACAATGCTTTCACTGCAGCCAGGGATTCTGGGTAATGACATGCAAATAAACACTCACAGTACAGTGAAAGGTTTTGGTCACTTTTTTAATCGTGAAGTGACAGAAATATGCAATACTTGCAAAATTGGTGGCGCAGTGATAAAGGCAAATAGCCGTGAATATATAAAGTAAATACAAATACTAATAAGTGAATAGTGAACAAAAAGTTGCAGCTCAAAAAACCCTTTAGTGGACGATCTGTAACTTCCACCTCTATTGTAGCACGTCTTGGGAAAACAGGGGAGTGCAGGTATCAAAATGCAAAAAATAGAAAAGCATACATAGTGCAAATAAAGTTGATTCAAACAATATGATGTGGTTGTATCAAGTGAATGGAGACTCACGTGGTGTCAAATATAATCAGTCATGTCAGAGATCAGTGGCAATTGCTTGACTCTGTATAGTTAGATGAACCCCACAGCTGGATAACTGGTGCAATGTGAACAGCATACGCGGCAACCTCTGCAATCAGGGTTATAGAAAGGACAGAGAGGCTTCCATAGCGTAACACAATAATATCTTTTATACACGCAATAAAATTAACACTTACAGTGTCATAAAATCAAATGGGCACGTAAACAGGGTGATATCTCCAGCTCCAGTCTCCTCCGTCTTGGACCTCACGTTCTGGACTGTGGGAGCCGTTAGGATCAGCTGGCACACCAATAAAACGGCCGGAACAGGGAACCTCTGTGTCCTATGCGTGGCACACTCTCAGTGCTTCTCTCAGCATCCAATCATGGAATCTGTTTAGTGAAATGTATAGAGTCGCTGTGAGTGACGTCATCATCCACTACCTGGAAGTATACCGGCTGTTTCCCCGTGAGAAGAGCTGTGTCTCCTAGCGTGTCCACCACATGTTCTGCGCAGATTCCATGATTGGATGCTGAGAGAAGCACTGAGAGTGTGCCACGCATAGGACACAGAGGTTCCCCGTTCCGGCCGTTTTATTGGTGTGCCAGCTGATCCTAACGGCTCTCACAGTCCAGAACGTGAGGTCCAAGACGGAGGAGACTGGAGCTGGAGATATCACCCTGTTTATGTGCCCATTTGATTTTATGACACTGTAAATGTTAATTTTATTGCGTGTATAAAAGATATTATTGTGTTACGCTATGGAAGCCTCTCTGTCCTTTCTATAACCCTGATTGCAGAGGTTGCCGCGTATGCTGTTCACATTGCACCAGTTATCCAGCTGTGGGGTTCATCTAACTATACAGAGTCAAGCAATTGCCACTGATCTCTGACATGACTGATTATATTTGACACCACGTGAGTCTCCATTCACTTGATACAACCACATCATATTGTTTGAATCAACTTTATTTGTACTATGTATGCTTTTCTATTTTTTGTATATTGATACCTGCGCCCCCCTGTTTTCCCAAGACGCACTTTTTTAATCACCATAACTTCCTTTGTGTCTGCTTATCATACACACGCACGAATGCATGAACACCTCTATAAAATATTGAGGCAATCTCCTTAGGATCTTCGCATCTTAGATCATGCTAAAATAATATCTTTTTTCTTTAAAAATTAAAATGGAGCAATTCGTTTGTAAATAGAAAGTTGCACAAAACTGGGTGTGCTGTGAGTGAGCCAGTCCTGAGACAGGAATCAGTCCTAAAACATTTCCTATAACTGTCTTAATGTTAAGCATGATCCAAAATACAGCAAACCAGGTTCAATTTGTAGTATTTTTAAAGAGGATGCAGGCCACAGCCATCAAGATTGTATCTGTGGTTTTTCTAGAGAGTACACAAGTAGTGAAATTACCTTACAGTATCTTGTATCAATATGTGTATCCCATTTTCATGGTCCACTATGGTGCCAAGAACACGACATGAGAAGTGATGGCCACACAGAGTAGCAGGTTGAATAGAACTGTTGCTGTTAATTGTGTGTCTTCTCTCTCGTTTTATCCATTTCCTCTTTCACTACCTTCCCTCTCTGGAGTAGGCATCTAACCCTCTCATTCTCTCATCTGTCTGGTTTCCTTTCATAGTTTATGCTTTGTGAAAATGAACATTGTGCTGATGGCAATTGAATACAGATCTGCCAACGGGAGCAGGTACTGTACATATGAGATTATATATATATATATACTATATGCATGAAATCTACTGAGGTTTTAAACCATGTTTGACTAAAACCCTTAAGAGCGCATCCACAAATTTCACATTATATAGCAGATATGGTACAATATTTAATAACAGTCTTCCGCCATAAAAAAATTCGGTGCTGGAAAAACACCTCAAGGACTTTTCAAGTCAGGGGGCTGAAATTGTCTCCCAGTGCCGAAATGTCTCCAAATCTGCTGTATGAGAATGACGCCGCAGAGTCTCTCTTCCTATATTGTACCAGATCAGCAAAACAAGGGCTTGATCATTATCACACCGTTGCTACGGAGTGAGGTGGGATTGGGTGCGTATGGTCTGTATGGCAGATATCAGTATTATGATATTTTAAATTGGACAAACAGTATGTGTCACTTTTAGCTTCTTATCCCTGCACCAAGTAGCATGTACAGTCTGGATTAAGGAAGAACAGAGTCAACAACCCATTTATTGAAGTATGTTTTGTCCTTTTGAACTCTTCAGCTTCAAGTCACTTTCATGCTCTGCTTTGTGAGGCTGCAAGCTTTGGTTAATGTCAGGAGACATAACATGTGCATGTGTGTGTATAGGAGTACTTATTTGTGTATGTGGGGATGGAGACGTGTGTGTGTGTGTGTGTGTGTGTGTGTGTGTGTGTGTGTGTGTGTGTGTGTGTGTGTGTGTGTGTGTGTGTGTGTGTGTAGGGGGGCTTAATTGTGTGTGTGGAGGGGGGCTTAATTGTGTGTGTGTGGAGGGGGGCTTAATTGTGTGTGTGTGGAGGGGGGCTTAATTGTGTGTGTGTGTGTGTGTGTGTGTGTGTGTGTGTGTCTGTGTGTGTGTGTGTGTGTGTGTGTGTGCGTGTGTGTGTGTGTGTGTGTGTGTGTATCTGTGGAGAGGGGCTTGTGTGTGTGGAGGGGGCTTATTTGTCTGTGTGTATGTGTGTAGGGGGGGGCTTATTTGTGTGTGTGTGTGTGTGTGTGTGTGTGTGTGTGTGTGTGTGTGTGTGTGTGTGTGTGTGTGTGTGTGTGTGTGTGTGTGTGTGTCACGGTATACCAGGTCTTTTAACACCATTTATATTTAATGGATCAATAACAGGGCAAAACAAGACAGTGAAATAAAATGAGGTTTATTTTGGATAAGACCTCAGAAACACACAAGAATACAAAATACAAAAATATACACACTACTTACGGGGATCTGGGGACTTAGATCTACCTTTCCTAGGTTCAGGGACCCACTTCAAATGGGTTTACCCTGTCCGCTTCTCTGCTTCAGGATATCATAGTGCTGCAAACAGCAGCCACTCTGAAATGTACCTCCAGCTGGTAACAGTTCAACTTCACACTCCTTCCCAAAGTGTCTCTCAGATGGTCTCCCCACTCCTTCCCAGAGATGAACTTCAGATGGACTGATAAGCAGTGTTCCTTATATACCCCTTGGTGGCTATCCTTTAATATTGAGCAAGGCAGCCAGCCAAGAGAAACAGTGCCTGGGGCTTAGACCTGATAACTGATTAATTTCACTAATCCCCTACCTTTGTTCTGATCTATTTCTATGGAGAGCTTCAACTGACTGAATTACTTAGTCTTTCTCCATAGAAATGACAGTAACTGTGGAATATCTCATTTACTTTCTTGCATGTTAATTCCATCACCACACAATAACAGGTATCTAATCTGGGAGGAATTGCTAACACAGGCATAAATACTGACATAAGGTAATTATATAAAAGTCATGACTTCGAATTACAGCTAGCCAAAATCACATCACAGAACAATGTTGATTTACTGGGGGATTGCATTTCCAGGGAATAAAGAATACAGGCTTTGAAAAACATTCTCTGTTCTCCCCTAGATATTAAATTACATTTGTCTGAAATAAGCCTTACATAGCTGGTCAAGTTACAGGGATGTAGGTAAATAGCTGGGATTTCTCTTTATTAGGTCCCCCAGCTACACTTACCATCACACCTCCCTCCTCAAGATGAAGGCTCCGGGACAGTCACCATCTCAGGTGGCCTTCTGAGCCATGAATTGAGGTTCTTGAGGTAGGAAAAAGTCTTTCTGGCTGATACAGTCCGTCAGCCTTCTAAGGGTTCTTGCCCTCTCCAAGGTCCACTGCGGATGGGGTCTCCAATGGTAAAGGATTGATGACCGGTGGGGTGGGCTCCATAAGCTGGGGAAAACAAACTACCATGGTGAGCATCAGTGCCAACTGCACCTTTGCCTGAGCAACTGCCCAACTGTTGTTCTCTGCGACTGGGGTCACAAGAGCATCCTCCTTAGCTACATTTACCGGTCTCCCTGTCCATGGGTACCGGTACCCTGGCCAGACCCTATCAGGTTGCCCAGGAGTACCTTGTATCTGGGGACCCCCCAGGCCAATTGCATGCCGATTACCGGGGATCCCTGGACAAAACAACAAATCTTTAAAAACTGCTTGCTGTATCTTTGGCTGGAGCTGCTGCACGTCTGCTCCTCCTGGACATCCATCCTGCAGCTGGGTAGCGTTGCCCCAGACTGAGGTTACTGGACTCCTCAGGAACTGCTGGATCTTTGGTCCCAAATGCAGGGGGACGGTGAGATCTTCAATAGAAATGACAGTAACAGTGGAATCTCATTTACTTTATTGCATGTTAATTCCATCCCCACACAATACCAGGTATCTAATCTGGGAGGAATTGCTAACACAGGCATAAATACAGACATAAGATAATTATGTAAAAGACCGGACTTCGAATTACAGCTAGCCCAAATCACATCGCAGAGCAATGTTGATTCACTGGGGGATTTCATTTACAGGGAATAAAGAATAAAGGCTTTGAAATACATTCCCTGTTCTCCAATAGATATTAAATTACATTTGGCTAAAATAAGCCTTACATAGCTGGCCAAGTTACATGGATTTAGGGTAAATAGCTGGTATTTCTCTTTATTAGGTCCCCCAACTACCCCTACCGTCACAGTGTGTGTATGTGATGGGGGGCTTGTGTGTGTGTGTGTGTGTGTGTGTGTGTGTGTGTGTGTGTGTGTGTGTGTGTGTGTGTGTGTGTATATGGGGGCTTATTTGTGTGTCTGGAGGGGGTCTTATTTGTGTGGGGAGGGTGGGCTTTTTTGTGTGAAAGAAGAACCGAATTACAACTGAGAAGTGCAATACAAATCCAGTTGTGCTACCGTGCCCTCGTGGTCCGAATCCGATTCCTCATGATGAAAGCAGACGCTATAAAGATTCAGTCTTTGGCTACAATGAGACAGAACTGTATCTACGATCACGCCCCTAATGCAACTCCTCTTTGCAAGGGAAAAAGGCACAATACTATAGGTTTGGCAACTACAGAAAAGAGAGGCCACGGGTAATGGTTAGGTGTGAGGAGAACTACAGCAAGATTGATGTACTGGAATTTAAGGATCCTGAACCAGACACAAATGACCTTTTGACTGATAAGTGGGTCATGCTTTTTGCGGAGAAGCCTGAGATGGATGAAAAAGCTGTAGAACGGGGTCCCCTGGTACTGAAGGAGCTTCAAGATTGTGCTACTCTAATAGAGATAACCCATCAGATATCACTTGGGACTTCCGACACATTAGAGAAGCGGACAGGTTGGAGAAGTTAATACATTGAGAAAGAGAGGCCCAAGACTATCTGTCTGCCAAAGAGATGCCATGGGTTTCAATCAGAGTTTATGAGAACTTTGCCATGGTTGAGATACCCAAGATCAATGATGCTGAGCCAGATGCAGATTTTATTTTTATTTATTTATAAAATTGTTTTACCAGAAAGTAATACATTGAGAGTTACCTCTCGTTTTCAAGTATGTCCTGGGCATAGAGTTACGATGACAAATAATACATGGTTACAAATACAGTTACATAAGTGAACAAGGTATACATTATATACAAGACATAGCATCCATAGTTAGAGATAATATATACTATAGGAGTATGTAACAGTTACAGAGCAGATTAAAATGTGAGACAGCTTTAGTTTTGAAATAACTTAGACTGGTTGTGGCTGGGAGAATCTCTGGTATTTGAAGGCAAGACAGGAAAGATGAACTTTGCACCTGGACTCAAGTGAAGACCAATCTAGTTCTTTGAGCATTTCGCAGTGATGTGTGTTGTCATTGCATTGGAGAACAAAACGGCATATTGAATTGTAGAGGGTGTCAAGTTTGCTAAGGTGGGTTTGGGGTGCTGAGTCATGTACTATTTCCCCATAGTCGTTAATTGCCATATATGTATCTGTTGTGTGATACGCTTTCTGACCAGCAGACTTAGGGAGGATTTGTTCCTGTAAAGTACACTTAGTTTGGCATAGGTTTTGTATGTCAGGGTATCAATGTGCACCCCAACTGATAAATGGGAGTCAAACCATATGCCCAAGTGTTTAACACTAGTAACAGGAGTTAGGGTGGTTTAAGCGTTGGTTCTGATCTGGAGCTCAGTCATTGGAAGCTTTAAAAATTTAGCCTTGGTCCCAAATACCATTGTTTCAGTCTTGTCAGTGTTTAAAAACAGTTGGTTTTGGGAAATCCAATTTTCAAGTCTCAAAAAGTCAGATTGAAGTATGTGTTCAAGGTCGGAGAGGCTATGGCTGTGTGCATATAAGATTGTGTCATCTGCATACATGTGTATTGAGGCTTACAAGCTGTAGGAAGATCATTGATTAACACTGAGAAGAGTAGGGTCCCCAGAACAGAGCCTTGCGGGACACGACAGGTGATATCCAAGGGGTTGGAGTTAGAGCCTGAGATAGATATATGTTGGGATCTACCTGATAGGTATGAAACCAGTTTAAAGCATGCTTCCCTATTCCAGAGCACTGGAGTTTGTTAAGCAAGATAACATGATCAGCAGTAGCAAAAGCCTTTGCAAAATCTAGGAATATTGCACCAGTGAGTTGTCCCCGTTCCATTTCACACTGGATTTCGTTGCAAACTTTTAGCAGGGTAGTTACCATGGAGCATTTGGGGCGAAAGCCAGATTGGAATTGGCTAGGGAAATTTGTTTTGGTATACTGTAGTAATTGCTTAATTGGGAGTGAACACATTTTTCCATGATTTTGGAAAGTATTGGGAGAAGAGAGATTGGCCTGTAGTTTGAGACAGTGTTTTGTCCCCACTTTTGAAGATTGGGACAACTCTGGCAGTTTTTCAGGTCTTAGTGATATGGCCTGCAGACAGAATAGAGCTGACTATGGAAGAAATTGGTTTGCAATGGCTGGGGAACCAAGTCTTAGGAACTTAGATTGCAGTAAGTCAGATCCACATTGGCTGCTTAGTTTTAATTTGAGGAGCCCTTGTGTAATCTCCTCTTTGTATACTGGGAGAAATTGAAAATTGAGAGCAGTGTTGGGAGAGGGTGGAGCTATAGGGGTACTCACAGAATGAGGTTCATGTTTGTGGCTTGGGTTGCGTTTCGCTAGTAAGTTAGTAGCACACCCCACAAAGTAATCATTGAATGCATTTGCAATTTCAGTGGGATTTGACAGAGTAATATCCTCTATATTGATATTACTTGGCTGTTGATGGCTAGAAGGCTGGAATATATTGTTGATAACCTTCCAGAAGTTAGCTGGGTTTGATGTTTTCTGGTGAAGATTGTCAGGGTAATATTGTGCTTTTGCATGTCTTGTTTGCCCATTTTCCGCAGGCATGTGTCGCGATTAGGATCCTTGATATTGCCAGTTACTTTGTAGCTTTTTCACAAGGCATCCCTGAAATGGCACAATGCTATAAGGTTAGTTGTAACCCGCAGAAGGTGGGTCCCCCATACTTTAATTCTGCGTAGTGGTGCATGGGTATCACAGAGTTTTAAGAACTCGGATTTGAAATAGTCGAGCGCAGAATCAGGGTCGGGAATTAAATCGATTCTGTGCCAAGGGCAGTTGGTAAGGTCAGCCAGAAACTGTTGTGGGTTAAAGTTTCTAAATGTTATAGTGAGGAGAACTTTAGGGCTTTAATTAGGGTGGTTTAATTTTCTTTACACAGTACACTATTGCATGGTCACTGAAAATGTTAGGAAGGATGCCAGAGGATTGGATTCTGCTGGGATTTGAGGAGAGAATCCAGTCTAGCAAGAAATTGTTGTGCGATTTCAGGTTTGTCCATGTGGGTTGGGAAATTAGTTGTGTTAGATTAAGTGACTTGAGTTGTATCTGGATTTTGTGGTTTTTGGGGTCGAGCCAATTGAAGTTGAAATCCCCAAGAACTAGCAGCTCACTCTTCTCATTCAGAGAGGAAATGGAGCCAGTCAGGGACTGGAGAGGGGCTTTAGGGGAGCGGTAGATGCCAGCAACCAAGATAGGCTTAGAAAAGGGGAGACAGATTTTGCCAACTAGGATTTCAAAAGAGGGTGGGCTTGGGGGGCAATTTAACAGTGTAAATTGTAAGGTGTCTGCAATATAAAATAACACCCCTCCACCTCTCTTTGACCTATCTCTTCTAGAAATGGTGAATCCCTGAATGGTGATATTTGCATTAGGGGTTAGTCATGTTTCTGTGAGAACAATGGCTTTGGGTTTATGCATAAGGCTCCATGCCCTTAGTTCATCCAGTTTGGGCAGCAGGCTCTGGATATTTATTTGGGTGACAGATAGACCTTTTTGGAATTTGAAGTGGGTATTCTCAGGGGTATGGGACAAAGTTGAAAAGGGAGGGCCTGGGTTAAGTTCAATATCACCTGCTAAAGAGAGTAATAGTATGAGTAGAAATTTGAGTAGTTGTTTGCAAGTTATAAATTTATGATGTTTGCCATTAGAGTGAGCGGTTGTTGGTGTACTGGTTATCAGAGTTCTCCACCAACATTCAGTAGATAGCACAGGTGGTAGTCTTAGTGAAGAAAAGATTGCATGATGCATGAAAAAACTCATTGCCAAACGAGAAAATGAGCATGAGCGAGAAGCCCTCAGCAGGGTTGAGGAAGCTAAGCACATTGTGGAAAGTCAGTGCTTAGAAAAAGTCCTCCACGAAAGACTAAAGCGTGCAGAATTAAAGGCCAACTTGAAGAAACGCTGGTTATGTGTACCAGCTACAAGGACTTTGTCACTGGTGTCCTCTTCAACCATGACCACATGTTTTTTTTTGTTTTTTTTTACCCCTGTTTTGCTGATCACAGCTGATGTTTATGTTGTCAAAAGTCGGGCTATTGAAAGCCTATATGGTTTTTCCCTAAAAATACATCTCCTGTTTTAAAACCTCTCCACGCATCACCTACATCCCCAACAACCCCATAACAACTGCTATCCACAAAGGTCTGTTAAAGTTAATTCGAGTAGTTAACTAGACATTAGTTAAATCATACATAAAAGTGGTGTCACTCTCATCCAGACCCTGAAGTGGGGGAAGAGAGACCTGTTTTAGTTAACCACCAAGTGACTTTTATACCTCCCCAAACACCCCTTTATACAATATGTGGAGAGGTATATGTCACTTGCTCCTTAAACAGGACTCCCTCAAAACCCATATTTCATGGTCTAGGTGGGAGTAATGGCACATTTAAGTAAGACCAGGGTCGCAGACAAATTTCCCGGGACCAAGGAATAGTTACGTCCAGGGCAACCCCCCCCCCCCGTGTCGGCGGTATTGCGAGCCCCTCTCCCCCCACCATTTGACACCTGACGAGTCCCCTCTATTTCCCACCCTCTTCCTATGTATTTCTCTCCCCTCCGTCTCACTCCCTCTTCCTCACTCACCCCCTCTCACTCTCCCTCCCCTCCTGCCTTGCATGTATTTATCTCCCCTGCTTCTCACTCTTACTCCGTCACCCCTCTCTCCACTCACTCGCTCCCACCTTCCATCAATTACCGCACTCTCACTCAATCCCCCCCACAAAATACGTACAGTACAAAAAAAACCCACCCCCATTACATAATAAAAAGACCCCAACCCAACCCCCAATACATAAAAAGATCCCACCCACCCTCCCCAAACATAATAAAAAGACTCCCACCCCCAATAGATAATAAAAAGACCCCCACCCACCCCCTATTCATATTAAAACTTCCCCCCAAGCCCCCCAAAACATATTGAAAATACCCCCGCCCATCCCCCACAAAACATATTAAAAAGACCCCCACCCACCATCCGTATACATATTTAATAGACCCCCACCCACCACCCCAATACATATAAAAAGGCCCCCACTCTCCCCAATACATATAAAAAGACGCCCCCAATGCATATAACAAAATTAGACTTATCTTGGGGATGGTCAGGCCGGGCCCGGTCACAGCCGGGCCCCGGCTCTCCGTCAGCTGCAGGCCTCTTCCTCACTCTGTCCCACGCCGACCTTCCAAAGTCAGCGTCCACCAGAAGCCCAGCTTACTTCCGGCACGCTGACGTCGGAGAGGCCTGTCGCACGCCGCAAGCATTGGAAGCTCGGCTTGGGACACAGCCACGACTGGCAGCCGGCCTGGCCAGAGGTTGGGGCCAACTTGCAGCATGGCCACCGGGCCCCCCGCAGCCATCTGGCACGAGACACCTGTCCCAGCTGTCCCCTTGTTGGCGGCCCTGGGTAAGACAGGCTTCATGCCATGTAGTTTGAAGTTAACTAATGGTGGCACTAACTTAACATAGCGTTACGCCTATGCTAATTAAATATACAATAGCTGTTACTGGTTTTGGTAAAGTGACATTATGATCCCTGAGTTAATGGTCATCTATGGATCTAACCAAATGTTGCATCACAAATCCACATTTTGACTTCCAATCAGAAAGTAAGAATATATCAACCTTAATATTTTGCATTGTTATTTTACTGAACTACACCACTTAAATGTAGGGACAACCTTCAATCAACAGCACTTACGGGTACAAATCCCAATGAAAGCAGCCGTCCCCCTACTCAAATATTTGTAAACTTTTTACAGAATAGGAACTATGAAATCCTTCAAAGCTGAACTGTTATATATTCTAAGATATTTACCTTTTTACATGTCAGTGTTTCTAGTACCTTTTTGAAAGTGCACAATCTGCTTTAATTGTACTTCTTCTAACTATAGTGCTGGTATTGTACAATTGTGCATTCAAGAATTAATTCATGGTGGATTCCTACCTTATACAGCTTACAACGAAAAGTAATAGTATGTGATGTACAGTACAGAGAGGTAAAGGAAAAATCCCATTCTTTCAGTATTTTAGTGAATCCATCGGCTCAGTTTCCACTGCAAGAGAACACAATTGGATTCTTCATCGCTAGATCAGTGACAGACGCAAAGAGGTAAGTCTGTGTATTATCTGGGGCATCTCTGAACATTGCATGTCGCAAAATGGATAAGTACTGGTAACTATCATGAGATTTTGATGGAGTCCATATCCAATGTGAGAAGTGTGATAAAGCTATCCACTTGAATAGATGTTAGTGCATCTATTGCTGTGCATTACATAGCTTCTCACTATAGTGGGGTCTATATATAAATGTAGAAAAAAATGTGTTTTGATGCACTGCTTTGTTTTTGGGGCACAGTTGCGTCATATGTATGAACAGTGTCTTACATATGATGCATGTAGAACAGAAGGGAAGCTGAACACACCAAAAGAAATGCAATAATTTATAAAAAGTTCATTTTATTTACTGATTACAGTCACAAACCATCCGACGTTTCGGCCTTTGTACACCGAAACGTCGGATGGTTTGTGACTGTAATCAGTCAATAAAATGATCTTTTTATAAATTATTGCATTTCTTTTGGTGTGCTCAACTGTTATACTGTACATGCAGTTACCCTGACTAGGTTTTTTCTGCTTGCAGCACCCACTACCATTCCTGTTTGTTACTCTTGTTCCCATAGAGTTGGGGCATCCCAAGTTGCATTTATCTTGACTCTTGTGTGTGTAACTTTTATTACATCTGATCCAGAAATTTAAACTTACTACTTTTCAGATATGGCAAATCATTTTTTTTTTTGGGGGGGGGGCAAATAAAAGGGAAAAAAATGGTGCACAGAGGGACGCAGAATGTGATACTGCACCGACACACTTTATTCGAGCAAATACCCAGTATGTACCTGGCAGATACCTGGAATGCGCCGCTCCTCACCTCTGACAAGCCCCGTTGCGTTTGCCTTCCCAGCCTGGGTTCATGCCTGGCTGACGGGCGGCTGATCTGTTAAATGATAATGATTAGGATTTAATAGGCTGCAATGCTTCGCGTGTCTACCAGATGGCATAAATTCATGAATTGTAATGCAGTATATATATATATACTGTGCAGAATTGCAGCCAGCGGGAATAAAATGCTTCAATCCCTGCTTGGAAAATACCTCAATGCACTCGGGCAGAAAACAGTCACAAACCTCAATACACCCGGGTATACCCGAATTCGTGGGACTAGCCGAGCTCGAATAAAGTGTGTCGCCAGTGTACATCTCATTAGAATCTGTGCACCATGTACATCCTCTCCAAGTACTCCAACTGACATGCAAACTGGGGCAGACAAGGCAAAATTGAAGACAAAAACATTGATGAATATACATTATGCAGGATGAAAATGACATTAGTTTTGCATCAAAATAGCCTTGATAGTCATAGAACCGTGTATATTAAATAAGCGTGACTTGTCTTTTGCTAACACAATTACCAGTGCATTTACAGTACAATATAACTATATTCCTTAATTAATGGAGAGTTGGAGAACCAAAATGGGCTAGACGATCATGATGACCTTGATGTATGCTGATAAAACGGTTTATGATAGAGATGACCTTACATGTCACAACGTAATATATCTTGCATATCCCATATGCAAAACATCTCAATCATTACTGTGGTTCTCCACCATATCTCAAGCTAGTTGATGAATTTGATTCTACATCTAGTCGAACTGCTGGGCTGGAACGTAGCTCCTGACCCATATTACCTGAATCAAATAAGTCAGCCCTTGGGTGGGAGACGTAAAGACAGGTTAGCAGCAAGACCTTCCCATGAAATATGAAGTGTCTCCTAGTAAATGGGATCTAAGACTACATCTTAAAACCTTACTGCAGAACCTGAAAAAAGGAAAGAGGGAATATGACTAAAAACTTTTGAAATACATAGACTATGAATAAGTTACAGGAGTGAAGCATATTTGAGAGAAAGAAACATACTGTAGTAGAACAGAAGGCCATGCTCCGAAGCTGTAGGTCCATAGGAAATGTGAGGAAGAAGCCCTTCTCAAAAAGGAGGATGGATTCATGAAACAGCCCCCAATAGAGGTGGTAAAGGAATTCAAAACAGCTTGGGATAAACACAAGTGTATCCTAAACATGAAAAAAGTCAAGGATCTAAACGGGGCTGAAGTTTCAAAACAAGAGGAAAAATGGGCAGGTGATGTAGGCCAAGTGGTACTTATCTGATGTCAATTTTTAAGATTCTATAATACTTGATGACTGGTTAAAGATTGGGAAAACAGAATGCATTTTGACCTTCAGGGAATAGCACAAGAGCTTTGTCATGATAATAAGAGATATTATGTATTTAGGTCAATCTGGTGCATCAGGAGTTAATGAGCTACAATTTGACGTTAAAAATACAATATATATTAGGTTTATGACAGGTCCATGCTTGTCATGGGTGGGTGCTTGGTTTCAAACAGAACTTAATTGGTGGGTTATCACGTATGGACCACTAAAAGTACCAGATGGGTTGTATGGAGCTGATAGTCTCAAAATAAGAGCATGTGTGTTGCCAGATATGAGTGAATTATTGTTCTCTTGACACTAACATAAACAGGACACTAGTTAAGGGATTTCCAAGCATTCCTTGGAGGGTTTTACGGCCTGCCCGGGGGGAGTGACTATCCCATACCATCCAAAAGATATGAATTATGTAATCATGGACTTGACAGCGGTGCTGAAGTATACATTTTTTATATTTACATTCGTGACAGAGAGATGAACGCGATAAGACCAGATGTGGGAGGTCTAGCTTGTAAGAAGGGACAGATATCTATTTGTCACTCAGGTTTAGGGGTAAGACGGTCATGTTCAGTCTTGTCGTGTCCGCCATAAGCCCCTGAATGTATGAATGTAGCTCACATGTGTATTACAGAAGTTAAGTTATGAGTGCGGTTATATACGGAAGCACAATTCAAACGTCGTTTATGATGGTTTTTGTTCCTCTGTCATAAAGCTGTCAGTCTCACAGCTGATTTACGGCAGGGGTGCGCTTATGTTGTTTCAACATGGAGTAAGAATGTGTTTAAGTAATAGCAATGTATTAGAAAAATCAGATTTCAACAGAGGTGTGTTTGGACCAAACACATGATATCTCATATTCCTGCACCAGTGACCTCTCTGGGAGAAAACATATGGCATTTGTTATAATACAAAAAATAAAGTGAAATTGCGCACCAATGATTGTAAATAATTATAATGTAAAAATCATTAAATAATGCGAGAAGTGCAAATAAAGGGCAAAAAAAAACCCACAACTACAATATATACAGAACCTTTGTGCAGGGAATATATAAGGAGTTGGCTGCTTAACAACACAGATAACTCAGCATCTGGAGATGCTGCAAACAAAAAAGAAGAAAAGCACACAACAAATAGGGTTCTTCAGTATTCTATAAACTTCGATAACCAACTCATCAAGGATTTTGAGTAGTTCTCGCAAAATTTTGCAAGGTTGCTATTCAGAAAGCCTCAATAAGTTGGTGAAATTGTGCGGGAAAGCATTTTCTTGCGATCTCTGGCTCCTGGCAAAACACATTGTGCGGGAGCTGGCGAGAAGCCCAAACTTGCCATTTTGATCAATTTGTGCAATTCTAGTAGCCTCGATAATTTATTTATTTATAAAATATTTTACCAGGAAGTAATACATTGAGAGTTACCTCTCGTTTTCAAGTATGTCCTGGGCACAGAGTAAAACAAATAATACATGGTTACAAGTACAGTTACATAAATGAACAAGGTATACATTATATACAAGACATTGCGTGCACAGTTAAAGAAAATATATATTATGAGCGTATGAAACAGTTACAGACCAGATTAAAGTGTGAGACAGCCTTAGATTTGAAAGAACTTAAGCTGGTGGTGGATATGAGAGTCTCTGGTAGGTTGTTCCAGTTTTGGGGTGCACGGAAGGAGAAGGAGGAACGTCCGGATACTTTGTTGAGCCTTGGGACCATGAATAGTCTTTTGGAGTCTGATCTCAGGTGATAGGTGCTGCATGTGGTAGGGGTGAGGAGCTTGTTCAGGTAGCTGGGTAGCTTGCCCAGAAAGTATTTGAGGGTGAGACAGAAAAGGTGAACTTTGCGCCTAGACACAAGTGATGACCAATCTACTGTATTTCTTTGAGCATTTCACAGTAATGTGTGTTGTAGTTGCATTGGAGAACAAAATGACAAATTGAATTGTAGAGGGTGTCAAGTTTGCTAAGGTGGGTTTGAGGAGCCGAGCCATATACTATGTCTCCATAGTCAATAATTGGCATTAGCATCTGCTGTGCAATACGCTTTCTGACCAGGAGACTTAGGGAGGATTTGTTCCTGTAAAGTACCCCTAGTTTGGCATAGGTCTTGGTTGTCAGGGTATCCATGTGCATCCCGAATGTTAAGTGGGAGTCAAACCATAAGCCCAGGTATTTAAAACTAGTGACAGGTGTTAGGGTGGTGTTAGCGTTGGTTCTAATCAGGAGCTCAGTCACTGGAAGCTTTACAAATTTAGTCTTGGTCCCAAATACCATTGTTACAGTCTTGTCAGTGTTTAAAAACAGTTTGTTTTGGGAAATCCAGTTTTCGAGTCTCAAAAAGTCAGACTGAAGTATGTGTTGAAGGTCAGAGAGGCTATGGCTGTGTGCATATAGGATTGTGTCATCTGCATACATGTGTATTGAGGCTTCCTTACAAGCTGTGGGAAGATCATTAATGAACATTGAGAAGAGTAGGGGCCCCAGAACAGAGCCTTGCGGGACACCACAGGTGATGTCCAGTGGGTTGGAGTTAGAGCCTGAGATGGACACATGTTGGGATCTTCCTGATAGGTAGGACTGAAACCAGTTTAAAGCATGCTTCCCTATTCCAGAGCTCTGGAGTTTGTTTAGCAGGATAACATGATCAACTGTTTCAAAAGCCTTTGCAAAATCTAGGAATACTGCACCAGTGAGTTGTCCCCGTTCCATTCCACACTGGATTTCATTGCAAACTTTTAGCAGGGTAGTTACGGTGGAGTGTTTGGGACGAAACCCAGACTGGAATTGGCTAGGGAAATTTGTCTTAGTGTAGAAATCGCTTAATTGGGATTGGACACATTTTTCCATAACTTTGGATAGAATTGGGAGAAGTGAGATTGGCCTGTAGTTTGAGACAGTGTTTTTGTCCCCACTTTTGAAGATTGGGACAATTCTGGCAGTTTTCCAGGTCTTAGGGATATGGCCTGCAGACAGGATAGAGTTGACTATGGACGCAATTGGTTTGGCAATGGCTGGGGCACCAAGTCGTAGGAACCTAGATTGTAGTAAGTCGGGTCCACATTGGCTGCTTAGTTTTAGTTTGAGGAGCGCTTGTGTAATCTCCTCTTCAGATACTGGGCTAAATTGAAAATTGTGGGCAGTGTTGGGAGGGGGTGGGACTGTAAGGATACTCCCAGGATGAGATTCATGTTTGGGGTTTGTGCTGCGTTTCGCTAATAAGTTAGTGGCACAACCCACAAAGTAATCATTGAATGCATTTGCAATGTCAGTGGGGTTTGTCAGAATAATATCCCCCTTAGTGATATTACTTGGTTGTTGATGGTTAGGAGGCTGGAATATATTGTTGATAACCTTCCAGAAGTTAGCTGGGTTTGATGTATTTTGGTGGAGATTGTCAGAGTAATATTGTGCTTTTGCATGCCTTGTTTGCCTTGTGCACATGTTCCGCATGCATCTGTAGTGATTGAGATCCTTGGTAGTGCCAGTTACTTTGTAGCTTTTCCACAAGGCATCCCTGAACTGGTAGAGTGCTATAAGTTCAGGTGTAACCCATGGAAGGTGGGCCCCCCGTACCCTTATTTTGCGTAGTGGAGCATGGGTATCGCAGAGTTTTAAGAACTCGGATTGGAAATAGTCGAGCGCAGAATCAGGGTCGGGAATTAAATCGAATCTGTGCCATGGGCAGTTAGTGAGGAGAACTTTAGGGCTTTAGGGCAATAATCTCATTGCAGCTCTAGAATTGCAATTTTATCAAAGATTCTTAGGGAAGTGTGATAGGGACTTAGAAAAAAAATCAATTTTTCCTGCATCAGATTGATGCGGGGGGTCTCAGGAACTGACACACATTAATATCAGCACCAGAGACCCTGCAGCAAAAATGCATTTACAAGCAGCTTCATTACCATAGCGGCTAACCGCTAAGGCAATGAAGAGGTTAACTACCACTGGCAGGTTTATTGTGGGTAGCGGGGGATGTTGAAGGTGGTATTTAACCAATGGTGGGTGTTTAGACATTGTGGGGGGTTGCGGGAGGAGTTAATCCCTTCATTAATTTAGCGGTTACTAATCACTAAGGTGATTAAGGGGATAGGGGTCATTAGATTGTATTTTCTATTATTGTGTTCCTGCCAACGGAGGACATGGAGCATGGTGTGGAGGCCAGCTTTCACCCTTGCAAGGGTTGCGGGAAGAGTTAACCACCTCATTACCTTAGCGGTTAATACCACTATTATATACACTATTATATAAACGGTCCCGCAGGGCTGTGTTGGGAAGGTAAAAGAACCGACCTGAGACGAGGACAGTCTTGATAGAGTAGTGAGTTGTAGGCCAAAGGTCAGGACTTGCAGTAGAGTTGCATAGTTCATGGGGATGCAGAGGTCGAGGCAGGCTGAAGACAAGGATAGTCCAGGTACGTGAGCCCGGTCTGCTAATGAGGAAGACAATAGGTATAAACGCGTTACATGTAATAAGTAACTTCCTGCTTACAGGGCAGTCCTTTTTAAGGAAATTGCCAGGAGCGAAACTGGATGATCCTACCACAGGGAGCGAGCAAGAGCAAAATCCCAAATAGGAATGTGAAAACCCAGAAAGGATTTTGCCAAATCTCATAGTACATCCCCCTCCCCCTTTCAGAACTTCAGAATCGATCTCAGGACGATTTAACCCAGGCTTGTCGGGGAACCTCCGGTGGAAAACTCGGATTAAGGAAGAAGCGTGGACATTACTAGCTTTCACGCAAGAATTCTCCCCTGGACCATATCCTTTCCAATATACAAGGCACTGGAGACTGCCTCGAGATCTAAGAGAATCCAGAATCCGACGAGTTACATTCTCCACTTGGCCATTTACCATAACCGGGCCTGGGAGGGTGGGAGCAGAAGAGGAGTTGTTGCAGACCACCACCTTTAAGAGACATATGGAAGACCAAAGGAATCTTTAGGGTATCTGATAGCTCCATCTAAGAGATGTGTGCAGAGGTACGCAATGGAGACCGTTTTAAGGTGAAAATAAAATGAGGCTTAATTGCGCCTGTTCTTTTAACATGGCAAAACACTCAAAATAAACAAAATAAAGGCCTACTCTGCATTGGAGAATATCTACACTTTTACTCTGTTCCTTTCTAACTGGGTGGGTAGCTAAGCTAGTTACCACCCCCAAACATATATACATATAGATATACAGCAGTCCAAGAAGAAATTCTCTTATCAGTTTGTTGTAGCTGTAGGGGAAGGCCTCTCTGCTCTCCTGGGTCAGCACCCTTGTGTGCTATGGCAATGTCTGTATCCAGGTATAGAGGTCTGGTCCCCTTGTCTTGCTATCAGCATACCGTCCTTCTGCAGCTCAAAACATCTGTTCCTCTGTTCAGCCCTAGTTGGGGGCTAAGGAAATCTACTTCCTGTTTCTCAAAACAGGCTTTTTCTAACACAGTATTAATTGGCCAGGTGGAGTCTGGTTAATTGCCCGTGCAATTAACTAGCCCACTGCTGGATTTAGAGACAGTTTTTCTCAACAGTGTTAAGTCCCTCTTACATACCTCCCCTGTTTGTGGGGAGCTTGGGCTTACCACGGTCAAAGCCCATCCTTTCACTCTTACTAGAGATATCTCTGTGGCACGAATGAGAGTGAATGGAGTACGAAAACTCGCAGTCCCCCTGGGATTGGAGCCATTTCTCCAGGTTATTAGTGTCTCCTCCAAAAGTTGCTTTAGATCAGTAAACTGCAGTTGCTCGAGGAGGATTTTTTCCAAATACAGTCTTTCTATGGACCGCGTGGTCATGGGATTTCTCCAGCATCGGACGATCCTCTCTTTGTAGGCAGACTGTATGGCAACAGTCGCAGAGCGTTTATGCAAATAGCTTTCTCTCTCCATCTTTTCCATGGACTCCATTTTAGCACTAAATGTCCATTCCTTATAACTCTTGCTCAGATCTTGCAAAGCCTCTGTCAGCTCACTCGTGAATTCTGTCTGATGTTCGGAATCTATTTCTACTATTTTTGCCTCGTGCCATTTCCTGGTACTACTTAAAGAGTATTCAAGAATAGCTATTTGAGTTTTTAGCTCTTGAAGCGGTCCTTTTGCACTTCTTTTTCCACACAATGTAGTTGCCAGTTCAGCTTCTGTGGGATGGAGTTGCGATTCCACATCCATTTCCAGAGAACGTCCTATCTTTTCAGCTTCCTCAGCTAAGAATTATTCTGGTTTTGATTCTGCACTTATACCTTTATTTGTTGCCTGTTGGGCAGCTGAAGGTTTAGCTAGTGCTTGGTCAGATAGTTCAAACTTTGCAATCTTGTTTTGCAGATGAGCAGTGTCCCCAGCTCTAACTGTACCTTTGTCTTCATGGGTATAAGTTGCTGTGGGATACTGATGCTTGGGTAGGGTCAATATCTTTTCCTGTAGTGGAGGAACCTGTACTTTACTGGTCCGCAGAGCCTCACTCTGTTTTAATTCTGTAACCTTTTGAGATTCCAAGGTTTTAACCACTTACCGGAAAGTCTTTGCAAACTCTCTCTCTCCATGCAGTACTGTAATCAAAATGTTCAGTCTTTCAAGCTCTTCTATTTCTAGGCTTTTCTGCAAGCTTACTTAATCTGCGAGAGATCCCTGTTTTTTTTAGTGCATCCTGCAATTCTCCTCTCATGGTCTTTATCTCTTCCCTATGCTTTCTCTGAGCTTGCTTCAATGTATCCTTCATTATATTGTGGAGCACTGTGAATTTCTTCGTTAGGGCCGCAGCTGCTTGCCTCAGTTTCTGGACCTTCTTGTGCTCCCTCTTGTACCGAGTCACCTGGCCTCTAAGCTTGGCCTCTAGCGATGCTCTGTTGATGCTCAGGGTAGCCTTCAGTTTCTCATGCTGCTCTGCTGGGACACACTGAGTAATCAGACGTTCCTGCAGCACTTGTACTTCTTTTATAGCCTGCAGATTTTCTTCCTGTAGAGATCGCTGCTTCTCTTTTGCATTCTAGAGGTGCGTATGCAGAACTTGCAGTTGGTTCTGCAAAAGGTGCTCTGCTTGTGTGTGTTGCTGCAATGCTTCAAACTTTCATCTTCCAATAGTTTCTTTAATTTTTGTAGCTCGTTCAGCTTTTCCTTCTTTTCATTGACGTGGTCTGTCAAATCAGAATTTTCTTCTTTCAGCCTTGTATTTTCTTTTTGTGCAGTCTCTGTAATATTCAGGGCCTCCTTGTAGTCCTCCTTCCATTTACGCACTTCTGATTTGAAACTCCTGGTTTCCTGACGTGAGACTTCTCTCTCTAGGTTGAGGGTCTGAAGCTCCTTCTGAGAGACTTTGAGATCCATATTAAGCCTGCTAACCTCTTCCCGAGAGATGTCCAGCTCCTCAGCAAGACCTTAAAGTTCCTTTTGAGAGACTTTAAAATCCATACTAAGACTGAGGATAGCTTTTTGAGAGATATCCAGCTGCTTAGCAAGACTGTGAAGTTCCTTTTTAGAAACTTCCAGTTCTGTGCGGCAACTGCTGATATCTTGGTGTGAGGCATCCAGTTCTATGCGGAGAGTGTGAACCTGATTCTGAGAGACTTCCATCTCTCTATGGCAATTGTGAACATCTTGCTGAGATAGCAATCATTCTATCAGATTGGCTCTGCTTTACATCCATGGTGGTAATAGTAGCATTTGCTGTATCTAGATCTGTCCTTAGATCCTCCAGTTTGGTCCCGGATTCAGAGTACATTGCGAGAACAGTCTTCTGTAGCTCGGCATTATCTTCCCTCTCCAGTTTCAAGTGTTCAAGGTGCAGATCACAGCCATGCCTGGCATTTTGCAGGGCATTTTCAGCTCCACTTCCCTGATATAGTTTGAGGGTTTCCCACTGTCAGCACCAGACAGACACTACTTTGGGGTACACGACTTTTGCTTTGGACCCTCTGGATATTTGGTTATCCGCAATACGAATACTCTATTTCCTCTAGGATGCAGGGCATCTCGGCCCCATCTTTTCCTCCGCAGGATCTGCGGATGTGTCTGATCCTTCCATGGTAATTGGAGAACCTCTTTTCTTTTTCTGCCTTTTTGCTTTGGACGACTCTGTCTCATCAGGGGTACTGGGGTCTCTTTCTAGGTTTGAAACTTCAGCAGTTTCACTGCATCCACAATGCTTTTCTTGCAATTACATTAGCTGGCAGGAATTTTCAGTGTCATAGAGTCTTGTTTGTTCGGTGCGTACCAAGTTTAGGCACCTCTACCATCGTAGGCGTATTTTGTGGGTATGTCTTTTTTTGGATTCCCCATAAGAGATATCTTCATCCTCATAGGACCGGAAGGGCCACTCTTCCGTGGGGTAGGGTTCCTTACAGGAACGCCGCATCTTTTCCTCCATTTTGGTGGTATCAGGTGTATTTTTCTTCCTGACCTCAGGAAGCGCTATTGCAGCAGTTTTCTCTGTATTCGCTAGAACCCCAAATTGTGGTAGCCCTACAGGTGGGCAGACTTTGTTTGTAGAGTTTGTAGCTCTCATAGGTGCCCATGTAGACTTTTTCTTCTTTATTTTGGTATGTTTTGGAATATCAGCCGTGCTGTGCACACATTCTTTCTCATCAGTGATACTGGATATGCACTTGCTATGAAAAACTCCTGTATTTTTCTTGTGACCACAGCGCATGGCTGCTGCAGTTTCTTTGTTTTTTTGAAAAAAATATTTCTCTGGCTGCTGCCCTTTTCCAGGGGCCACATAGACATGCTCCTCATCATCAGAATAAGGTCTGAAGGAATACTGCTCCGTGTGGCCAGGCTCTTTACACCAGGAACACATTTTCTTCCCCATTCTTGCAGAGTCTGTATTTGACTTCAGCTGGGTGGCCATTTTAAATTCCCAGGGTTTTTTGTTGATTTTTTCACACAAGTGGTGGGGTACACTCTGGTCACAGCATCAGTCCCTTGTTTTGGTCACCGTCTGTCGCGGTCCTCCCAGACCAACTGTGGCATTGTGGCTTTCTCCAGTGCAGTGTAGTTTTCCTGCCTGGATGTGTAGCCATTTAATTCTGGTCACTGCTGCGCATGATTCTTTGTTTTGTTGCTCAGGCTGTTTGCAGGAACTTAAGCAGGCAAAAGCACAAAAAAAGTCACAGGCAGTCGCCGGGACCCCTTTAAACTTCAAGGGCCACCTCTCATCCCACTTTTAACATCATATGTAAGAGATGTGTGCGGAGGTACGCAATGGAGACCGTTTTAAGGTGAAACTAAAATGAGGCTTTATTGTGCCTGTTCCTTTAACATGGAAAAAACACTCAAACTAAACAAACTAAAGGCCTACTCCTCTTTGGAGAATATCTACACCTTTACTCCGTCCCTTTCTAACTGGGTGGGCAGCTAAGCTAATTACCACCCAAAACATATATACATATAGATATACAACAGCCCAAGAAGAAATTCTCTTATCTGTTTGTTGTAGCTGTAGGAAAAGGCCTCTCTGCTCTCCAGGGTCAGCACCCTTGTGTGCTACTGTATGGCAATGTCTGTGTCCATTGTCTTGCTATCAGCATACAGTCCTTCTGCAGCTCAAGATTTCTAGGCTGTAAGTTTCAGGGTGGGTTTGCCGGAGAAAGTCTTTACGGAATGTGTCTATGTATCGGGAGTTATAGGGTACCCCAAAAGTTGGATCCAGGAATCGAGTGAGATTCTCGGATACAGCCAAGCACATTGCTCCGGGCAAACTTCGACCCTGAAAGCATTCTAGCGACTCACCGCTAGGATTCCTGCTGCAGCATAATCCAGACAAGGTAAACGAGGCATGAAGGGGTTAATGTAAACCTTCAACATACAGGGGATCCCGAGTATAAAGAGGGGTGCCCAGATACATGCCCAGGTACCATGAACTTAGAATAGGGGTTCAGGGGATGCTCCGGCTATATGGTCAATTTGAGTGTGTGTCAAGGATGAGGTGATGAGTGACTGTGGGAGTATATACCCTTACTCAATCCCTGAAACCAGAACCGGGACTTACACATTTTTATCCCACAAAATACAGGACACAGTATATTTTATTAAAGGGTTATGTTTAATAGGTATATGTACTGATGTACTGATAACCTGTGAATGAACTGTGGAATTTCCAAGTCCTGGATTCCGAGGGACCAGTTGGCTACCAAGCTTGGTGGCTATGGGTCTGTTTGGAGTCCTGACTTGAAAGTCTCAGGGATGCCAAGGTGTTAGACCACGAGGGGAACTGCAGTCAAGCTTGAGTACCCGCATCGTGGGCTAACACAGGGCTATCCGGACACCATTTGCATGAGCCCAGACTCTGGAGTTTGGAGCAATGGGGGGCTCAGTATGCAAAGAGGCAGAGGTGCCAGGTTGGTGCATACCCCTTTGCAGAATGAAAAAAAGTGCCCTCCTGGCTTTACAATACCGGCAAATCGGTGATTGGTTGGCAGGAAAACTCCCACGCTCTGATAGGTTTGTGAATGGGACACTGAAAACCATAAGAAACCTTGCAGCCTATCAGGAGCGCAGATTCCAAGTGCCAAACCAACAGCGGCAAATTCAAAGATGCTCTGTACTGAATAGACGTGAGCCGGCTTCAAAGATTTTGAGTGAGAACATTTTTCTAAGTCCCACTTTTTGAGAACATAGCGGTCGCGGCTGGCCTTGCATGCCAAAATCATTTCCGGACTTTTGTGAGTACATCCTGGTAATTGGAAACATCTCCTACAGAGGTCATTTTTGTGAATTTCATTCCAACGACTGTTTTATTCGTTACCCCGTTCCCAGTAAGTCTGTTAACTGTGTAAATTTTGTTACATTGTGTGTACTGTATATATTTTCCGGAAATAAATTACAATTTATTTTACCTCCTTGCTTTGCTCAATCAATGATCCCGGTATAAAAAGGTGTTGATAAACCTGGTCTCCCATAACAGTAACCTTTTCTCCAACTTCACCTGAGAAACCTCCTGCTGGGCAGCAGTTGAGTCCAACCTAGCATCCAGATCAGTCTTCAGAGCCTTGAGCTCCTTGCCCAGGTTGCGCTTTTGTTTCTCTGTCTTTTTGCGACCAGCACACTCAGACTCCAGGTCCTTCCCCAGGTCTTGAAGTGGTCCTTCTGCACTTCTTTTTCAACTCAATGCAGTTGCCAGTTCAGCTTCTTTGGTGTTGAGGCGTGATTCCACATCTCTCAGCTGATTCAGAGCAAGGCTTAAATCTGTTTCCTTTTTTCTGGCCTGCAGCAAGTTTAGTGCCTCAGCAAGAAACTTCTGTCTTTTGTGTACATCTTGTAATTCTCCACTTAGGGCTTCTGTCTCTTCAAGGTTCTCGCTCTGAGCTTGCCTCTACACATTCTCCATCATACCCTGGAGCTCTGCAGATTTCATCGCTAGGATCGCCACTGGCTCTGTTTCCACGCCTCTTTCTCCTTGGCGTACTGACTCTTGGGGATGGAGCAGCCTTTCTGCTTCTCCATATGTTGCTCCAGTTTCTGTACCTTCTCCCTCTCATTCAGAGTCACCTGGCATCTAAGCTCTGCCTCCAGCGATGCTCTGGTGATACTCAGTGTGGCGTTCACCTCCTCATGCTGCTCTGCGGGACATACTGTGTACTCAGATGCTCCTGTAGCATTTGTACTTTGTGAGAAGCTTGGAAACTTTCTTTCTGTAGCACTCACTGCTTCTCCTCAGCATCCGCCTGTTTCGCCTTAGCCTCTTGCATACTCACACACAGCTCTTGCAGCTGGCTCGGCAGTCTGTGCTCAGCATGTGTTCGCTGCTCCAGGGAGACATGTTCTTTAAGCAGCCTTCTTTCTGCACTCTCCAGTGCTTCCTGCACTTCTAATTTTTCCGTGTAAATTCTCTTTACTCTATAAAGTTCTGTGTTGAGCTTGCGAACCTCATGCTGAGTGACTTCTAGCTCTGTGATGATGTTTTAAATGCCTTTCTGGGACATTACATAATACTCTATCCAGTCAGCATTTGTTTGGTCCGACTCACTCGGTTTTCTGTTCATGGCAGTAACTGTAGCTTTTGTCATCTCAAGGCTAGTAGTCATTCCTGTGACGATTGTGCCATGTGCTTTGGGCTGTAGCTCATGTCTGGTCTTTTCTGACCCACACCTTACTGACCACACGGGGTAGAAATTTAAATGGAGACTTTTCACAGGGCCCAGTAGGAGTCCTCATCATCATCGTCATCTGTTATACGGCCTGACGGGACAGTGTTTGGTGTGGCCAGACTCTTCACACCATAAACACATCTGCGGTTCCTTTTGCGGGGCCATGCAGGGAGGCTCCTTCCTTAAAGGGCACTGCTTCGTGTGGCCTGTCATATTACACAGAAAACACCTTATGTCCGCCATTTTCCTTTCTAGGTGTATTCTTCAGCTTGACCTCTGGAGGCGCTATTTCCTCAATTCTTCACAACTTTCCCTGTGTATCCTGTAAGCACAACTTGTCATACACAGTGGGACAGACTTCACTCGCAGAATCTGTTATTTCACTTCAGTTAGGCGGCCATTTTAAATCCCTGAATTTATTTTCAAACTCAATTTCCACTGCTAAGTGCCTTTTGGACGGCCCGCATTAAACTCCACCATCTGCATCACATTGCCGTATCTTCTGTCCCATATTAAGAGCAGTAAATTCTGTACTTCTTTTGTTTCTTTACAGGTGTTAAATAATACAATAACAGGCCCATCGTCTCTTTAAGGCAAGACAAATCATAAAATAAACATCTACTGCTTCACAGCTCCAGCCCTTTCTAACTGGGTGGCTAGTAAGCTGGTTACCACCCCAACACATTTACTATTATATATAAATGATATGTACAGTCTCTAGGCACAGCAATATAATGTTTAGTTCTTATCTGTTTCTGTTGGGGGCTCGGCCCATGAGCGTTCAGAGAATCCCTCTGTTGTTCCTATGAGGTTTGGCAAAATCCTTTCCGGGATTTCAGGTTCCGGTTCAGGATTTTGCTCTTACTCGCCCTCTGTGGCCGAATTGTCTATCTTTGGCTCTGGCAACTTCCTTTAAAAGGACAGCCTTCTGAACAGGAAGTTGCTGAGCAAAGTTCCATTTCATGCTGAGTTAATGCAATGCGCTTATACCTATTGTCTTCCACGTTACCAGACCCGGCTCACGTACCTCGACAATCCTTTTCTTCAGCCCGCCCTGACCACTGCACGTACCTTGACTATCCTTGTCTCCAGCCTGCCTAGACCTCTGCATCCACACCGACTACACAACTCTGCTGCCAGCCCTGACCTTTGGCCTATGACGTACTACTCTATCAGGACTCTGTACCTCGGTTCAGGTCGGTTCTTTCAACTTCCTACCTCAGTCCTGCGGGTCCATTTCCTGCTTGAGACAAGCATCATTACATTTTGCTCTGCCCAAATATGGACCCCGCTGAGGTAGAACAAGCTGTTACCCTGCAAGAACAGTACTTGGGGAATCATGAGCAACGCCTCGCCTTACACGATCGACAACTGGCACGGATGTGTGATACGGTGCAGGATTGTCACCCACATAGGCTCACATCAGCTGGACTTGAAGGCTGTAGATGGGACTATGAAACTGCTTCCGTTATACCGAGTGATCAGAGAATCTCGGATCCCGACTCCTCTACGATATGGTTGGGACCCTATGGAATGCAGGGGATTTCTTAATCAATGCTCTATCCAATTTGAATTACAACCGTCCATGTTCACCAAGCACCGAGCCTGGGTGGCCTACATCATTTCTCTTCTCACTGATGAAGCACTGGCCTGGGCCTCCCAGCTCTGGGAGAGGGATTCACCCCTGGTCAGCAACTCCCCTGCTTTCATCCGTACTTTTAAATTAGTGTTTGACGCTCCAGAACGTGCATCTTCAGCTTCACTCCTGCGGATCCGCCAGGGAACTTGCACGGTAGGGCAGTACACCTTTGAGTTTCTTACCCTCACGGCCAAAACCGGCAGGAATAATGAAGCCCTAGTAGCAGCCTTTTGGCAGGGACTATCGGAACTATTAAAAGATAAGTTGACCTGCCGGGACCTCCCTAAGGACCTTGAGGAGTTGATTTCTCTCTGTGTATGGATCAATCTCAGAATGCAGGAATGCCTGTCCAAAAAGTGCCATGCTGATAAGAGTCCGACTACTCAGTTGGCCCCAAACTTAGTTTCTCCGCCTCCTCCGGATGATGAGCCTATGCAGTTTGCTAACACCAGTCTGTCTGAAGAGGAGAGAAGCAGGAGGTGTACCTTGGGCTTGTGCCTGTATTGTGGGTCCCAGGGCCACCGGTCCGTAACTGCCCAAATGTTGTGGGATCAGGAAAACGCCTGTGCCCAGTGAAGTTCGGGGAGCATTCGCTGGACATCTCTACCATTCCTCCTCCCTCTGTGTCTTCTTCTGCCGGTTTACCTCTCATGGGGTTCTGCCTCAGTCTCCACTCAGGCCTTCGTGGATTTCGGAGCAGCAGGCAATTTCCTCTATCTATCTTTCGGCAAGCAGCATGCAATTCCTTTTCGCTCGTTGGAGATTCCGTTAAAGATTGTGGCGATCGATGGAAGACATCCAGTACCCGGTACCATCACCCAGGAGTCTATCTCCCTGGTAGTGAACATCAGAGTTCTATATACTCCCTTTCATGGTGATCAACTCACCTTCAGCATCTATAGTGTTAGGTCTCCCTTGGTTGTTTTCCCAAAACCCTACAATCGACTGGTTAACAGGACAAGTGACCACCTGTGGCCAGCGATGTCACGCGACTTGTCTATACCTCGCCCCAGCACTGACTCACCGCTGGCGTCCGTGTCTCTTCCCGATGGTCTTCCCCTCACTTAAGAAGCGTAAAGAAATGCTCTAGTACCAGGCTAGTAATATGACTAAATCCAGATCACAGACATCATGGGTGACTTCATATTCATATAAGCAATTAAATGAGTATATTCATGAAATCAGCTCAAAAGACAACATGGGATGAGTGATGTTGTCATCAACCCTCTATTTCATTGGGAATGTCCACTTCAAATGAGAATTTGCATACTCACAATCACCCACTTCAAAGACTGGAAGACGTGCAGCTGCTGACAGATGATCCAAGTAACGAAGTTAAGGTAGTGCACAGCCAAAAAGAACCAGGAGAGGATCCAATAATGCAAAAATGAATTAATGGAGACTAGAAGCATAGAGAAAAACCTCCTACGCATTTCGAACATTGTGTTCTTTCTCAAGGAGGTTTTTCTCTATGCTTTGAGTCTCCATGAAATTTTTTTTGCATTATTGGATCCTCTCCTAGTTCTTTTTGTCTGTGCACTACCTATACTTCGTTACTTGGATCTTCCCTTCACCTACCAGGTTTTCAACGAGAAGCAAGCCGAGGTGTTACCACCGCATCGGGCATTTGACTGGTTCCCAGGAGCCATTCCACCTCATGGGTGCACATACCCCCTTTCGGAGCCGGAGACGAAGGCTATGAAAGGAGTACATAGATGATCATTTGAAACGTGGATTCATCCGCAAGTTTACATTTCCTGTGGGTTTTTTCTTCGTGGGA
The DNA here is from genome assembly GCF_040206685.1 of Ascaphus truei. Taxonomy (NCBI): domain Eukaryota; kingdom Metazoa; phylum Chordata; class Amphibia; order Anura; family Ascaphidae; genus Ascaphus; species Ascaphus truei. The sequence goes on from NC_134487.1 coordinate 184,522,679, forward strand.
AAAAAGGACGGGTCTCTGCGTCCCTGTATAGATATCGGGGGTTGAACCAACTCAGTCAAAAATAATTTTCCTATCCCTCTCATTCCGGAGCTATTCGACCAACTCCGTGGGGCCTCTATTTTCACTAAATTGGATCTCCACGGGGCCTACAATTTGGTCCCAATTAAGGAGGGTGATGAATGGAAGACAGTGTTCAATACCCGAGATAGACATTAGGATTACTTAGTGATGCCATTCGTTTGTGCAATGTTCCAGCTGTGTTCCAAGGTTTCATAAGTTAGGTATTCCAAGTTCTCCTCTATCAATTTGTGGTCATATATCTCAACGATATCCTGATTTTTTTCTTCTTCGCGGTCCGAACATGGGGTCCAGGTCAGACAGGTGCTTCAGAGGTTATGTGAACACGCACTCTATGCCAAGCTGGAAAAATGCAAATTTGAACAACCTAAAATCTCCTTCCTCGGATGCGGTATCTCCACCCAGGGTTTTGAGATGCATAGAGCCAAGGTCTCAGCAGTGTTGGAGTGGCCCTTACCGGAGGGTCTAAAACCCACTCAGCAATTTCTCAGATTCGACAACTACTACAGAAGGTTCATTAAAAACTTCTCCAAGGTGGTGGGTCCCATTACAGCTCTAACGAAACAGGGGGCGAATCCCAAGAAGTGGACACCTGAAGCAGTAAAGGTCTTCGAGAGACTGAAGTCTGCTTTTGCGTCCACCCTGGTCCTGGTTCATTCCGATCCCTCTAAAACTCTCATAGTGGCGGCGGCTGGGGCCATCCCATCGGCAGGAGATTCAAGGGAGACTACACCCCTGAGCCTTCTTTTCTAAGAAGTTCTTTTCCGCCGAGAGAAGTTACGATGTTGGGAACTGGGAACTACTTGCCGTATAATTAGCTCTTCAAGAGTGGTGACATTTTCTGGAAGATGCCACGCAGCCCATCACTATATTAACGAATCACAAGAATTTGGAGTACATTTAAGGTGCAAAGAAACTCAGGACTCGACAGATGAAATGGGCTGTCTTTTTTACAAGCTTCAATTTCATGTTGTCCATTCGACCAGGATACAAAAATGTCAAAGCAGTGTTTCGACAATTCTCTTTGGAAGACTCTGACGAGAGGGATCATGGGCCCATCATTCCACCATCTCAGATTATTTCGGCAGTTTCATCCGCTCTATTACAATGGATTTTGCAAGCTCAGGCAGAGGATCCTAGGCCTACGTCCTTGCGTAAATCCAAGTTGTTTGTACCCCCCCCCCCCCCGTTTCATAGTGTGGTGTTGCAGTGGGGTCATCAATCCAAGGTGGCTGGTCATCCGGGAGTTAGTAAGTCCTCGGATTTCATAGAATGCATCTTCTGGTGGATAGATATGTGCAAAGACGTTAAAGACTTTGTAGCTGCTTGTGCTGTCTGCTCTCAAACAAAGTTACCACGGACTCTGCCTTGTGGGTTGCTTCATCCTCTGTCGGTTCCTACCAGACCATGGACCCACACGTCCATGGAATTTATCATAGAGTTACCGCCAACTAAGTGTATGACGACCATTCTAGTAGTGGTCGATTGCTTCACAAGGCAGGCTCATTTTGTCCACTACCTTCAAACTTTCTGAAATTTTCACCAAGGAGATATTTCGCCTTAATGGTATTCCGACTGAGATAGTCTCCGACCATGGCTACCAGTTTATTGCCAAATTTTGGAGTGCATTCTGAAAATCAATTTCTATCTCACTCCACTTCTCGTTGTTATACCACCCTCAGTCCAATGGCCTCACGGAGAGGACCAATCAATCCTTGGAGCAATTTCTACGTTGTTTCATCTCTGAAAGTCAGGATAATTGGGTGGATCTTCTTCCTTGGGCAGAATTTGCATGGAACTCGTTAAGACACGTCCCTACACAAGAGTCCCCGTTCTTCTGTGCCTATGGGTACCATCCTTCTGCCCTGCCATTGTCTGTTTCCCGTTCTGGAGTTCCTGCGGCAGATGAAAAGGTTCAGGAGCCATAGTTTCTGTAGAAGAGGATTCATGCCAACCTAACTTAAACCTCCCTTCAGCAGAAGGATCATGCGGATAAGCGTCAATGGCCAGCTCCACAGTTCCAGGTTGGAGACCACATCTGGCTATCTACCAGGAACATCCATCTGAAGATTCCTTCCCTGAAGCTCGGGTCCAGGTTTATAGGTCCTACAAGATTGTGAAACAAGTAAATCTGGTCGTGTTTAAATTTGACCTACGGGATACCATAAGGAATCCTCCGGTCTTCCATGTGGCGCTACTAAAGGCGGTGGTTCACAACAACTTCTCTGCTGCTCCAACCCTTCCAGGACCAGTCTTGGTGGATGGTCAAGAGGAGTATGTAATTCGCCGGATTCTGTATTCCTGTAAATCTCGAGGTAGCCTCCAGTACCTAGTATCTTGGAAGGGATACAGTCCAGAGGAGAATTCCTGGGTGAAGGCTAGTGATGTCCACACTTCCTCCTTCATCTGAGGTTTCCACCAGAGGATCCCTGACAAGCCCGTCTAAATCATCGGGAGATCGATTCTGGAGGGGTGGTGTGGGGGGCGGGGGGGTGTGGGGGGTACTATGAGGTTTGGCAAAATCCTTTCCGGGTCTTCGGTTCCGGTTCAGGATTTTGCTCTTGCTCAGCCTCTATGGCTGAATTGTCCATCTTTGTCTTTGGCAACTTCCTTTAAAAGGATAGCTTTCTGAGCAGGAAGTTGCCGAACAAAGTTCTAGTTCATGCTGAGTTCATACAATGCACTTATACCAATTGTCTTCCACGTTACCAGACCCGGCTCACGTACCTCGACTATGCTTGTTTTCTATCCGCCCTGACCATGGCACATATCCTCGACTATCCTTGTCTCCAGCCTGCCTCGACCTCTGCATCCACATGACTATGCAACCTTGCTGTCAGCCCTGACCTTTGGCCTATGACGCACTACTCTATCAGGACTCTGTCCCTGGACTCAGGTCGGTTCTTTCACCTTCATACCTCATACCTGCAGATCCGCTTCCTACTTGAGACGAGCATTGTTACAGTTCCAATATCCTGGACAGGACATCCCTGCTTCAGTGCTGTCTCGCATCCTTCATTCTGTTGGGGAGCTCGGCCCCACAAGAGTTCAGAGAATTCCTCTTCTCTGTAGCTCCAATGTTATGTTTGTTAGTGAGCTGCAAATAGTCCACCAACCCGGTGCTCCAGAGACCTCGTTGGTGTATAATACTGAAATGCTGTGATTCCTTATAAAGTGAATACAGTAGTGATGCCTGCTCGAATTTGTATATCGTAAAGTCACTGTAACACCCCTATAACCACAGAGGGGAAGTTGGAGGAAGTGGATGACGGGTGGAAAAGGAAGCGATGAGTACATCGCTAAACCTTACCCACACTGGAGAAAAATAATGATGAGCAGCACTGAACAACTGGCTTAACGAAAAAGCACTATCATTGCATCAATAACTCTCGATCTCAGAGACCGGCATCAGCTGCGTCAGCACAGCGTTCCAATGTTATAGACTATGGACTATGTTATGGACAATGTTAATCCCTGCTCCAGGATTAAAACCCATGCAGTCCTAGAAGGCTCCGTGACAACCGACCAGCGGGCCTAGGGGACTGTGCCAGCCTATTCCTAGCTGGGGAGAACTCTCCCCTCTTCTCTGGGGAAAAGCAATCTCTCTGTGTGCAGGCCACTTCCTGACTTTTAAAACTCCTGTTTCTTCAGGCGTCCAACCTGCTTATTTACTTGCAGCTGCAGCAAGCTGTCCAGGAGGAGGTAAACTGTTTGTACGCTTTAAAGCACCCTTACTGCACTATTCCAACACCTTTAGATAGAATCACTATCACACATGCTTAAAAGAAATTTTCTTTGTGCACGTGCGATACCTACCTTGATATTATCACTAATATATTTTATTTACTACACTATTAGTTGTGCGTTTTTCTTCTTTTTTGTTTGCATATGACATTTGGGTAATCTATAGGGTTTTCTGTTTACGTTTATGCTTTTTATTTTGAGAAACTTTTATGCATTTATTGTAATTGTATATTATTGTAATCTCTTTTTCTGTAATCTAAGTGTAGCCCCCTGTAAACAGCACAGGCTACACATATCTTTCTCCTACTGTGGTAAGTCCTGTTAAGGGCAGGCACCAGTAGTAATCATGGGTTTCCCCCCTTCAAGCCCTGCCCTGAGTGATAGATGCAGGCTCCTGACTCTGCTGCAGGCACGAGACAGAGGGGAGGTCCTGCTGATATCTTGAGGGGTGGGGCTGAGACTATTTAGCAGCCAATTCCTGTAAGTGACCGTTAGTCTAAGTCTGAGTCTACTTCCAGCGAGTCTAGTTCGGAGAGTACTTGTGTAAGGCTGTCCTGGGAGTTGGAGGAGAGGAGTAGGTCGAGCTCTCACCTGGGAGCAGGAGAGATACCAAGAGAACTCTGGCCTATGATAGTTGGCGAGTGAGCAGAGCTCCGGTGGAACCAATGCCTCTCACCCTGATGAGGGGGTGATGGGGAGGATCTACCCCCGCCCAGAGGGGACCCTCTGAGGTGGGCACTGGGGTATTGAGGCCCCTCACAGACCATCCTGTGGAGTACCTCTTGGAGGAAAGGAGAGGAGAACGGCTGTACACCTTGGGATCTGTAGGGGTGCTGCTACTGCTATTGCTGTTGTTGTTGCGGCTTTATGCTACAAGGCTGCTGTGTGTCATCTAGATACAATAAAGAGAGAAATTGCTGTTTTTACTAAAGACTGTTGTGTGATGCTGGAGCATCCACCCTGGGACCAGGGTCCTTTTCTTCTATACGGGTCCTACCCCATACCCTGGGAAGGTATAGAGGATGGAGGCGCTGCACCACCACTAAAAGAATGAGGCAACTACCCCAGAAGCCTGGTCCTGTCTCCCCAACAACATCGCGGGAAGCTCAGGCCCTCCTGTTCCACGCAGATATGCACCACTCAAGCACATGTAACCAGCCCTCACACACCCTAGATATAGCATCTGTGTCCGGGGGGGAAGGAACAAGGGTTACATTTGGAGGCGAGCTGCTGAGATCCAGAACAGGCCAGGCTTACTGCAAGGCAGAGCAGGAAGAGTAATGTGCACTCTCCGGTCAAGTGCTGAAGGAAGTAGGGCGCAATTGCATACCGGGGGTAGTCAGGGGAGCGTGGACCTCCGCTCCCGCACAGTACGCCCTGGGCGCCCTAAGTGGGGGGCGTAAGATGGGTGCATAGCTATAGCTGTCCTAGTCCCTTGAGGCAGATAGTGTGAGGCAACTGGGGGGGTCAGCCTGCTAACGTGTCCAGGGACCATGGCCCAGGGCCCGCACTATGCGTGGCCAAAAGAGGGACGCCCGTACCTAGGGAGATGCCCGGTACACTAGCTAGCACCCACGTAAAACGCCCCACAGAGCACTTGCCAGAATAGTCATCGAATTCAGTGCACAAGAAGGAGTTCTGCCTAGCCTGGGGTATGCCACCTCATATTAGTGGGTACCAGATTGAGCATGCAGAGAGAAGCACAAAGTGTCAGCAAGTACAGTCAGCGTCTAGGTTCGAGTTACACCCTAGACACTGAGAGTAGTGTACAATTACATGTGGTGGGCGCATCAAAGATGGCGGCCGTCTCTATATGTGCTCCGCGGAGCAAAGAAGAAGAACTCAAAATGGCGACAAATGCGCCTGTCACGGTGAGATTATGGCAGCTGTATAAGTCACACATAAATATATATAACAATTGATATATATTTATCACTGGGTCTGAACTGGGACGAGACTTAGATATGATAAAATATAATTTATTCCTTGATAAAGGTGAACACACAATAATGTACAAATAACAGGCAAAATATAGACACTTATGTAAAATGGAAATGATGAAGCAGTCACATCTGGACTGGCAGTTCATATAGCACTCTTCATAGTCATCAAGACCCCAAAAACATGAAAAGACCTCTGGCAGGAAGACAGTGCATAGCGTTTCTCTCAGCAATCAAGATGGTATAGAACAGACTGAACACTTGAAGAACTTGAAGAACATGAACAACAATGGATAAGGGCTTGACCACAGATTATATACCCTTTGTGGCCCTATCCTTAACCTTGAGTACATGTGATTGGTTTTCAATTACCTCCAGCCACTCACTAGCCTGGGAACACATTTTAATTCATGCCCCCCTGCTTGTTGGGACATGCGCAGTAGAGCTCTGGGGTCTCATTTCTGAAGCCCCACATTTGCATCAGGAATGCCAGCCAGTCTATCCATTTGGAGTTCTGGCAGGAAAACCTTTGTTGAAAGGTGTGAAGTGGGACACTTAAAGACTGCTCTGGTTTGAGCCTCCTCCGCCCTTAGGTAAACAGGGAGGGTGACAAAACCCTTTGAACAATACTTAAGTCCTAGACATTGGGTCGCCTCTAGGGCCATCTGCTATCCTGGTATGCAAAAGAATTTCCTCTGGGTCTTTGTCCATACCTTGGGACACAGTATTAAACATAAAACATAAACGTATTAAAATATCCGGTTCCGTTGGGTCTAGCAGGTCCAAACTTCCCAGTTCTCAATGTCGGAACTGGGACACCATAGGGTCCAAAACGCGACGTGCTACGACCTTCGGAACCGGAGTTACACAAATGCACTTTAAATCATTTTTCATTTTAATTCAAAAATCTCCGCTAAAAAGAAATCTCAGCTTTTCACTAAATCCCCATTGAAAACAACGGGCTCCGCCGCCATGGGTTTCAATGGAGCAACTCCGCCGTTGTAGTCAATGGAGTTTCCTGCCATAGACGTTCAATGGGGAACCGCCGCCATTGAAGTCTATGATAAAATCCACCAATCTTTACATTCCTCCATACTCCGTCTGGTTGGTCTGAGGGGGCTGGGGATGGGCATGCATTAAAGCCGGAACCTTGGCTACATGCCACCCAAATCCCATCCCTCTGGGCATTCCAGAACCGGAGATATGGACTTACACATTTCGACATTTTACACTTAGTCATTTTTTCACCATGCGGCTTTTCCCCCATTAGAATCAATGGTAAAAGTCCCGAACTTTCAAGGGGGTCCATACTCCGTCGGGTTGGTCCAAGAGGGTCAAGGATGGTTCTGCAGTGATGCCGGAGCAGTGACTACAGATACCCCAAACCTTGATCCTCTGGTCCCTCCGAAACCGGAGATATGGATTCCTAAATTACAGTATTTCACACTTAGTCATTTTTCGGAGCTGTTTCTGCCGCCGCCATTGAAGCCTATGGCGCGACCCCCTTTTCTCGGTTCGACCCTTATCGGGGGTCCAGGATACGGGGACCCGGTTGTGGTCGAGTGGGGGGAAGCCTAGGAACTAGGGGCAAAAATTATTTTATTTCTAGGTGCTCTAGAACTGTTTATTCCCACGCCAATTAACGTTGAACTTGACTCAAGTGATTTTAACTATTTTAAAGGACATTGTATCCGCTTTGCGGTTTGCGGTCTGGACGGCAACCAACTCGTTCTTCGAAAGGTACCTCGAGGAATCTCCATTGAAGTCAATGGGCCCATTGACTTTCAATGGGAAACCGCCGCTCTGCCTCTCGGACGCCACCTGCTGGTCTTTTCAGGAAACAGGACTAAAACAGCACAATTCTCTATTGAAATGCATTGAGCCCTAATGGCGGCCAATGGGGAACTGCAAAATGGTGCTTGAAAAGGTGGGAAAGTTACACAAAGGGCTATAATCACTATACCACTATTAACCCTTGTGCTCCCGGATGGATCCCAGTGTGTGTGTGATGCAGACACTGATTAACAATAAAACATGGGGGAACAGGGAATATACATTTTCAGGTTATGACAAGGGTTAAATCACACGTCTGGGCCTCAGCCCAGTTAACCCCTTGTCTCCCTGGTGAGGTTAGAGGGTGGCCAATTGGGGTGTAACCCCTTTAATCCCGGGCCAAACCCTCTCCATCATCACACCTCCCCTGCTCAATAGGTGCCTGGTGCCCCAGTCGCCTCCCCCAGGCACTGGGGTACCACTGGCGCCCTTGACGCACTCAACACATTCTGAGGGGTTGGCCTGGCAAAATTGTCCTCCGGCATTGTCCAGTACATTGTCCTGGCCTCAGTGGATTGTAAAGTCCTGATCTTGTGGAGCAGGGCTCCACCTTGGCTGCCGGGCATTCTCCTTTGCCTCCCTCTGCCCCCCACCCAGTGCCTTGGAAACCAAGTCCATGGTGAATGGGCCCCGGTGCAGTCCAGGCTGCACACTGCCCAGAGACTGGCATATCTCTGCATCTGCAGGAGACAAGCTATCCAGCACAGACCGTCGCTTTCCTGTCAACCAAGTCTGGGAAAGAGCTATGTCACTATCCTGTAGGGACCCTACCTGCTCTGGCCCTGTGCCCACCTGTAGCTGCTCTGCTATACTCCTGACTCTCCTCCCTGGCTGCCTTTCTACCCACAGCCTCTCCTTTGGGAACCCAGGGGGATCTGTCAGAGGGGTCACTCCTGGCCAGTCAGAACAAGGGACCTTCTGCCTACCTAGCCCATCCCGAGCTTCTGCCAGCTGCCTAACACCCCACTGACCTCCTATCTCCCCCTGCTCCACGGTGCCTCCCTGCCTAGCCTCCCCTAGGCCCAGCACCTCAGCCTGCTGCTTACCTCCCTGCAGCCCACTTGCACTCCTCTCTCTCCTGGGCAATCCTAACCCAGACACTGGAACTACCTGAGTGCACCTACCTCCCTGACCTTGTCTCCCCCTTACCAGGGATGAGCTCCGGGGCATCTTTCCAGATGCAACCGCCTTAGCTCTTGGCTGGCAGGTATCTCTGGGGTGGCACAAACTGGCCACTGCCCATGATACCTCCAGCCCATAGCTAGGCTGCAACAGGGGGTTGCTGATCTGAGAAACTCCCTGAGGCTCTGCCAGGGTAATGGGGGACTCTTGCTGCCATACCTGCTGCTGTACCTCCCTGGCTACCACTAGCCCTCCTTCTCCCATTGAGAACTGATGCTGGCTACCTACCTGCAGCCTCCCCTCACTCCGCTTCTCTCTAGCTAATCCTAGCCTGGATCCTAGGGACACCTGAGTGAGGCCATCTCCCTGACACTGTCTCCCCATTACCGGGGATGAGCTCAGGGTTGCTGGTGCAGATGCACCTACCTTAGCTCCTGGCTGGCAGGTAATCTGGGGGTGGTCTAACTTTGCCACAACCCCTGGTACCTCCAGCCCATAGCAAAGCTGCAACAGTGGGGCTCTTAACTGAGAGTCCCCTTGCTGCTCCGCCAGGGTAATGGGGAAAGCTGGCTGGCTCACTTGCTGCCTTCCCTCCCCGGTTCCCACTGGCCCACCCAACCCTCTCCCAGGCAAACCTACCCTAGAGCTGGGTGCTAATGGGGCTAGCCCCTCTCCCTGAAGCTGTGCCCCCATTCCCGGAGGTGAGCTCAGGGTTGCTGGTGCAAATGCACCCACCTTAGCTTCTGGCCGGCAGGTAATCTGGGGGTGGTCTAACTTTGCCACTGCCCCTGAAATCTGGGGGTGGTCTAACTTTGCCACAACCCCTTTTACCTCTGGCCCATAGCCAGGCTGCAACAGTGGGGCTCTTAACTGAGAGTCCCCTTGCTGCTCCGCCAGGGTAATGGGGAATCCTGACTGCCCTACAAACTGCCCTTCCTTCCCCTCCCCTGGTGCCCCTATCTCCTGCCACCCCCCAGTCACCCCTAGAGTGAAACAACAGGGTACACTCATAGGGAAAAATAAGTCAGGGTCAGTTTGCGACTTGGTCTGGCTTACCTCGCTGGTCCCCACAGAGACCGCCGCCTTCGTTGGTCCCAATTGCAGGGGGACTGGAGCGGCCGCGACCGGCAACATCTGGGCTGGTAAGCAATGGGTCGCCGCAGCAGCGCCCGGGGTTGGCACAGGGGAAACGATGCAGGACCGGGGTCCCAGGTCTTTGTGGAGAAACACAGCTCCATGCAAACCAGGTAACAAAACCCCCTCCCGCAATCCCTGTCCCTCCCCCCACTCAGAAAGGGCTCCGGCACTTTGCTGGAATCGCGGCTCTTCTGCCGCCGCCGCCATGGGCGAGCCCCGGGTAGCTGCCGCAGCAGTACCCGGTGGTGATGCAGGCTCGCCGGCGTGGATTGTGGGGCTCCGGTCATTGCTGGGAATCGGCGACTCCGCCAAACAATGTGAAACACCAACCTCCCGCACACCCCAACCCTCCTCCCAAATAAAATTGCTGCCGGCAGGATGCCGGAGTGGCGGTTTCTTCTCCGCCGCCGCCGCCGGTTCTCCGCCGGGATCCGGTGGATGGCCGCTGTTCTCCGCCGCTGTTGCTGATGCAGCCCGTCCAGGTTCTCCAGGAGACGTCCCGAGGAGGGTTGTCGCCCCGGCAGGGCGGGAGCCATCAGAGGATGCCGCTAACTGGGTCATCTTTTCCGCAGCTCGTGAGCGCTGGCCTTGAGGGGCTTCTTCGCCCGACCGTGCACGGTCAGGGCACTGGGCATTATTGTGGCCCATTTGTTGGCAGTGCCGCAGCGGCTGCTGGTGCTTCTCCGCCGCCAGTGGACTAACCCCAGCAAGGGGCAACGGAGTCCAGAGCGGAGTTGCTGGAGCACCGGGATCTGGGAGGGGATAAGCGGGTCGGTGTGGTACCGACGCCAGGAACTGAGTCCACTTCGCCGGGAACCACGTCTTGCCCAATGCACACACCAGTGCTAGCTCTTTCAGGGAAAATGGACGGGCCACCGCAACGGCCGTTACCTCTCCTGGTGCAAGACTTCTGTGGTCTCCAAGACCACCCGCTCCCTCCACAAGTCTCTGCCGTCCCGGAGCTGGGTCCATTCCTTGCTCTCCGGGCGGTTTGATGGTTACAGCAGCTGCAGCTGTGGATCTTTGCTCAGCCTGCTGGGTTTCATGCTCAACGATTGCTGTCTCTCTCTCTCAGCCTTGCTGGCTGCTGGTCCCCACGCCGACTTGATGCACTCCTCCGGTCTCGGTGCCCGGCTCCAGTCAGACGGATGGCCGGCACTTTGGTTCTGGAGGCAATGCTTCTCACAATTAGGGGAACAGTGAGGAGGTGCCATATCTTGTGTTATATGTTGTACACTGTGTGTTCAATATCTTTAGTCCCAGGAACTCGCAATTACCATCAAGTTCCCACTATATTACAGTATCCCGCAGAACATTAGTAATACAGGTCCAGTTCAATCCCACCGCTGCCACCAGTTATTATACAAGCCTGTCACGGTGAGATTATGGCAGGCTGTATAAGTCACACATAAATATATATATAACAGTTGATATATATTTATCACTGGGTCTAAACTGGGACGAGACTTAGATATCTTAATATATAAAATCGAATGGTTAGTGAGGTTAGTGCTATCTGCGGTGAATCTGATTGGTCCGTGACTCTCATTGGCCAAGAGGTACGCCCCACTGTGACATCACCTCCTTCACTCTCACACACTTGCAGTCACACCACACGCCCAGAACCTCTGAGGACTCCTTGGTAAGTTGACATATCACACTGTCACCCCCCACACTCACACACAACCCTGTACACACAGTCACCCCCTCACACTCACACACTCAGTGCCACACTCAACACTGTACACACACTCACACTCAACCCTGTATACACACACACTGTCACCCCTGTGTACACACACATTCACACTCACCCCTGTCAAACAACAACCTGTACACACACACACACACACACACACACTGTCAGCCCTGTCTACACACACACACACACACACTCACCCCTGTGTACACACACACACATCTTACACATTCCACACATTCACACTCACCCATTTCCTTTATTGTCCCTGTGCACATCATCGCCTTTCACGCCCCCCCCTGCCTTTCACGCCCCCCCCCTGCCTTTCATGCCCCCCACCTGCCTTTCACGCCCCCCCCCCTGCCTTTCACGCCCCCCCTGCCTTTCACGCCCCCCCCCCCTGCCTTTCACGCCCCCCCCCCTGCCTTTCACGCCCCCCCCTGCCTTTCACGCCCCCCCCTGCCTTTCACGCCCCCCCCTGCCTTTCACGCCCCCCCCTGCCTTTCACGCCCCCCCTGCCTTTCATGCCCCCCCTCACGGCCTCCGGGCAACGCCGGGTATATCAGCTAGTGATAAAATATAATTTATTCCTTGATAAAGGTGAACACACAATAATGTACAAATAACAGGCAAAATATAGACACTTACGTAAAATGGAAATGATGAAGCAGTCACATCTGGACTGGCAGTTCATATAACACTCTTCATAGTCATCAAGACCCCAAAGACATGAAAAGACCTCTGGCAGGAAGACAGTGCATAGCGTTTCTCTCAGCAATCAAGATGGTATAGAACAGACTGAACACTTGAAGAACTTGAAGAACATGAACAACAACGGATAAGGGCTTGACCACAGATTATATACCTTTTGTGGCCTATCCTTAACCTTGAGTACATGTGATTGATTTTCAATTACCTCCAGCCACTCACTAGCCTGGGAACACATTTTAATTCATGCCCCCCTGCTTGTTGGGACATGAGCAGTAGAGCTCTGGGGTCTCATTTCTGAAGCCCCACATTTGCATCAGGAATGCCAGCCAGTCTATCCATTTGGAGTTCTGGCAGGAAAACCTTTGTTGAAAGGTGTGAAGTGGGACACTTAAAGACTGCTCTGGTTTGAGCCTCCTCCGCCCTTAGGTAAACAGGGAGGGTGACAAAACCCTTTGAACAATACTTAAGTCCTAGATATTGGGTCGCCTCTGGGGCCATCTGCTATCCTGGTATGCAAAAGAATTTCCTCTGGGTCTTTGTCCATACCTTGGGACACAGTATTAAACATAAAACATAAACGTATTAAAATATCCGGTTCCGTTGGGTCTAGCAGGTCCAAACTTCCCAGTTCTCAATGTCAGAACTGGGACACCATAGGGTCCAAAAAGCAACGTGCTACGTCCTTCGGAACCGGAGTTACACAAATGCACCTTAAATCATTTTTCATTTTAATACAAAAATCTCCGCTAAAAAGAAATCTCAGCTTTTCACTAAATCCCCATTGAAAACAACGGGCTCTGCCGCCATGGGTTTCAATGGAGCAACTCCGCCGTTGTAGTCAATGGAGTTTCCTGCCATAGACGTTCAATGGGGAACCGCCGCCATTGAAGTCTATGAGAAAATCCACCAATCTTTACATTCCTCCATACTCTGTCTGGTTGGTCTGAGGGGGCTGGGAATGGGCATGCATTAAAGCCGGAACCTTGACTACATGCCACCCAAATCCCATCCCTCTGGGCATTCCAGAACCGGATATATGGACTTACACATTTCGACATTTTACACTTAGTCATTTTTTCACCATGCGGCTTTTCCCCCATTAGAATCAATGGTAAAAGTCCCGAACTTTCAAGGGGGCCCATACTCCGTCGGGTTGGTCCAAGAGGGTCAAGGATGGTTCTGCAGTGATGCCAGAGCAGTGACTACAGATACCCCAAACCTTGATCCTCTGGTCCCTCCAAAACCGGAGATATGGATTCCTAAATTACAGTATTTCACACTTAGTCATTTTTCGGAGCTGTTTCTGCCGCCGCCATTGAAGCCTATGGCGCGACCCGCTTTTCTCGGTTCGACCCTTATCGGGGGTCCAGGATACGGGGACCCGGTTGTGGTCGAGTGGGGGGAAGCCTAGGAACTAGGGGCAAAAATTATTTTATTTCTAGGTGCTCTAGAACTGTTTATTCCCACGCCAATTAACGTTGAACTTGACTCAAGTGATTTTAACTCTTTTAAAGGACATTGTATCTGCTTTGCGGTTTGCGGTCTGGACGGCAGCAAACTCATTCTTCGAAAGGTACCTCGAGGAATCTCCATTGAAGTCAATGGGCCCATTGACTTTCAATGGGAAACCGCCGCTCTCCCTCTCGGATGCCACCTGCTGGTCTTTAAAGGAAACAGGACTAAAACAGCACAATTCTCTATTGAAATGCATTGAGCCCTAATAGCGGCCAATAGGGACCTGCAAAATGGTGCCTGAAAAGGCGGTAAAGTTACACAAATGGCTATAATCACTATACCACTATTAACCCTTGTGCTCCCGGATGGATCCCAGTGTGTGTGTGATGCAGACACTGATTAACAATAAAACATGGGGGAACAGGGAATATACATGTTCAGGTTAAGACGAGGGTTAAATCACACGTCTGGGCCTCAGCCCAGTTAACCCCTTGTCTCCCTGGTGAGGTTAGAGGGTGGCCAATTGGGGTGTAACCCCTTTAATCCCGGGCCAAATCCTCTCCATCGTCACAACGCCATCCACAGCCCAGCAGATAGCAGCCGACGTAAAATGGCGTTTCCCGCCAGTCCTGGAGCTAGCACGTGAATCGTGCAAACAGACTGTGCGAGAAATGTGGCGGGAAATGTACAGGGGTTTGGCGCTAAACCCAGATCCCCTGCAAGAGGAGCAGAGCGGCGCGAAAGCCGAAAGCCCACCCACCTGTGCTGTGACTGGTCAACAAATCAGGTCGCGTCACACTGAAAGAAGGAGGGCCCCGCCTCTGGATTCCACCAGAGGGAGGGGGCACAAGGACAGCCAATCAGAAGCATCCTCCCCAGCAAAGGGAGGGACAGGAAGCGAGAGCGAAGAGCTTCACTTCTGTCTGGCATTCGAAGAGCAAGGAGCTGAAACACTGAACTGTTCCAACCCTGAGTTAACCATGTCCGAGATGAGCACCACGATCTATCAGCTACCAGGAGGCTTACTGGTAGTGGAGGTGGTGGAGCACGAATACCTCCGGTGTTTGTGTGTACACTGCGGGATACCCGGAGCGGTCCCAAGCACCAAGGCACGATGCCCTCAATGTGGCACGTTTTACCTGTGGCCTAACGAGCCAGGGCCTCTGATCAAGACCCCACAGGGTGCCTCTCTGGGAACATTAACGGAGGTGGCGGAGAGTAAAGACAAGACTGCCCTGGTTCCCCATTGCAACCAAGCGGGAAGAACCAAGGCCCATCCCGCTACAGAACCGAGCGAGCTGTCGACGGAGAAGAGCACGACAGCAGTGGAGGTACCGGAGCGAGACCGTTTCGTACCCATACCCACTGGTTGTATCGCAGAAGAACCCGGTGACTCCCTTGCGGAGGATCCGATCATGATATCCTCGGAGGAAGAGGTTGGCGTACCATCGGTGGCGATGCGCCTACCGGCGAACCACCCCAGCGGTAACAAAGAGAAGCAGACGAGTCCGGACACCTTCCGACGGCGAGCGCTGGTGCGGCCTGAGGCCCGTAGATGTCCCACGGCCGTGGTGACTCCCAGTGCGGCGGAGATGGCGTCCGAGACGACCCCGGAGGATCTCAAGATCACCACACAGCAGCGGAGCGGTAAGGAGAGTCCACCACCCCCTTATTCCCGCCAGGCGAAGGCAGTAATCGAGGAGGACGAGAAGGAGAGGCTTGCGGCCTACTTGTCCGTCCGCGAACCGGATGCTCCGCCAACGCCCATGCCGGTCCTCGACGCACTTCCGGTGCGTGAACACGGAGCAGATGGAGATTCAGCGGGCACCGGTGATGACGTCACTTCCGGGCCCGACGGAAAGAGATGCCCTGGAGCGCTGTTCTCCTCACGGAGAGTAGCCATGGCCACTGCAATGGCCACCCTGAAGAGCCGAGGCCCATCGAGAGAGGTGCGAAGTATGGCGGAGAAAGCACCCAAGAAAGTGTCCCTTGGTCGCGGTATTACCCGATTGCTGGACAATAACTTGAACGTTGCCCCTGCCCCATCCCTAGCTCCATTGCCCCGGCCACTGTTCCTGCCCCGTCACAAGTGTTGCCACCGGGACCTAGCGGGGATAAACTGAGCAAGTATCCCAAATACTCCAGGGATTTGCGGGACTGGGAATTGAGCGATGAGGGGTCTGATGGGGAAATACCATATGACAGTGTGATATCTGTGCCTAACCCTGTGCTGTTTTCTCCTACAGCTAGAGGGAGAGCCCGAGGGTCCCACACTCCAGCAGAGGCTGGGTTGGTCAGTACGAGGGTTCCTAGGATGAACCCTACCAGGTACATAAATGCCAAAGGGAGGAGAGATTGCTCGCGCTCTACAGAGGCGGGGACGTCCGGTGTCTCGTCACAAGCGGAGTCAGAGGTAGAGCACACTAGCCATTCCACAGAGTACGAGCACCGTGACAAATGGTGGGCACCTCTGTTCACTGGGTACCACGAAGGTATGGACCGTACGCGGTTCTTGCTCATTAAGAACAACATAGTTGATCATTGGTGGGCGGCAGGTGCCTTTACTCCCCAGGAGGTAGAGGACGTGATAGATCACAGGTACCGGGAGATAGAACAGAAACTCATTCAGCCCAAAGGCCCCAGTATATTGTACGATGAGATTGCTCTTGTAGAACCAGAGTTTTGGGTACTGCCAAACAGGGCGGGTCACCGTAAGCTTACTAAGTTGAGCCGAGCCGACAGAGCCATAGTGGCTAGGTATAGGCAGTCACATGGATATGAATACCCTTATGTGCCTGAGCCCATCATGAGGGAAATAGAGAGCAGAGACAGTTGGCTCCGAGAAGCCGTGCAGGAGTACCTTCGGACCAAGTTTGGTAAAGCCGGTTATCACAATGAGGACCGTATAAGTGAGTTGGTCAGGATATGGAGTATAGGACGTTGTATATACAGGCACAGCGTAATCTATCGACCGGAGCATGGGTCGGTCCAGTCCTTCTTTGTGACCGTTACGGATCACAATGGCAGGAAAATTCGGAAACCGGATCCGAGCCATTATTACTAGGGTTCTCCACGTTGGGAGTAACCGTGTGTTATATTTACTACCTCATATGGGCATATGTTATGTCTATTCCACTGCATGATATGTGTGTTGTTTCCCAGGTTGTTCATCGCAGGATGGTACTGCTAGAGCTAGGTCCAAGTGGGGACCATTGGATTCCACCAGAGGGAGAGTGTAGCCCCCTGTAAACAGCACAGGCTATACATATCTTTCTTCTACTGTGGTAAGTCCTGTTAAGGGCAGGCACCAGTAGTAATCATGGGTTTTCCCCCCTTCAAGCCCTGCCCTGAGTGATAGATGCAGGCTCGTGACTCTGCTGCAGGCACGAGACAGAGGGGAGGTCCTGCTGACATCATGAGGGGTGGGGCTGAGACTATTTAGCAGCCAATTCCTGTAAGTGACCGTTAGTCTAAGTCTGAGTCTACTTCCAGCGAGTCTAGTTCGGAGAGTACTTGTGGAAGGCTGTCCTGGGAGTTGGAGGAGAGGAGTAGGTCGAGCTCTCTCCTGGGAGCAGGAGAGATACCAAGAGAACTCTGGCCTATGATAGTTGGCGAGTGAGCAGAGCTCCGGTGGAACCAATGCCTCTCACCCTGATGAGGGGGTGATGGGGAGGATCTACCCCTGCCCAGAGTGGACCCTCTGAGGTGGGCACTGGGGTATTGAGGCCCCTCACAGACCATCCTGTGGAGTACCTCTTGGAGGAAAGGAGAGGAGAGGAGAACGGCTGTACACCTTGGGATCTGTAGGTGTGCTGCTACTGCTATTGTTGTTGTTGTTGTGGCTGTATGCTACAAGGCTGCCGTGTGTCATCTAGATACAATAAAGAGAGACATTACTGATTTTACTAAAGACTGTTGTGTGATTCTGGAGCATCCACCCTGGGACCAGGGTCCTTTTCTTCTATACGGGTCCTACCCCATACCCTGGGAAGGTATAGAGGATGGAGGCGCTGCACCACCACTAAAAGAATGAGGCAACTACCCCAGAAGCCTGGTCCTGTCTCCCCAACAACATCACGGGACGCTCAGGCCCTCCTGTTCCACGCAGGTATGCACCACTCAAGCACATGTAACCAGCCCTCACACACCCGAGATATAGCATCTGTGTACGGGGGGGAGGGAACAAGGGTTACATAAACACTGTATTTTTATATATATTAAGACATTTAATAAGTGATGCTTTGGGCTCTGAATGAACTTTTGCATTTCTGGAGAAATGTATTTACATTTTCGGACACATTTTGCTACAACAGATTTTTGTGTGTTAAAGTGCATAGTATTTTCTATAATAAACAGGGACCTGGCACCCTAGCAAATGTTAATTTGACATCTTTTATTTGCATAACTATCTTGGGTGGTGGGAGCGAATGGATACAATTGCAATTGAGTAAGGGCTTAATATTAACTCATCGGAGGTACCTTGCGCAGGCTGTAGGTGAGTTGCCCAGAGTAGCCATGTGTATTAACCCTGATTGCATATCTAAGTCACATGCTCACTTGTGTGCTGTTCGTGACAGGTGGTATATGGGCATGGATTTAGGGGAGATGTTAACTCATTTGAGGGACCATTGTGGGGGGGGGGTTGAAAAGTGGGGCAGCTTGCGGGCTGTGTATTAACCCTGGTCCTTTAGGGGAGGTATTGTCCATTTGAGGGAACTTTGCGGAGTTGAAAAGTGGAACTGCTTTCGAGCGGAGTATTAACCCTTGTCCCATATGTAGGTCACGTGCTCACAGGTGGGGTGTACGTGACAGCTGGAACTCTCATTCCCTAAATATGCTACCTTATTCTGTTCGTGTCTAGAGCTGATTGCTACCGAATCTCTCTGAGACCTAATACTGGGATGGCAGTATTGGAAACAGGTCACATCATTGCTACAATATCAATCATGTGACCCTTGAGCCAGAAAATTAAAGGGTTAATGCTTTGCATATTTCCCCTCCCACAGGGCTTCCCTATACTGCAAGGCCTGCCATGCTGACATCGATGATCCCCTGCTGATTAAAAAATGCCCCTGCACATTCAAAGGAGTTTATCGCTCACCATCAGGTAACTGGTATTGTTCATTTAACCCTTTATATGTTAATGGGGGCTGCAGTTGCCAATTTTTTATATAAGTACTAATTAACCATTTGCACTGTGTTGCTGTTGCCTCTAGCAGTGAAAGAGTTAACACATCATATACTCGTGTATTTTCCCTGGTTTTTTTTTTTGAGAAAATATGGGATTGACATACCCCCACTTAAAGTAGCACTTTTAGCTGCTCGTTTTTATTTTACATGTTATCATTTTTTGACAGGATTGGAACCGTAGATCCCCTCATTCCGTAGTTCAGGCCTGCACAACTCCAGTCCTCGAGGGCCGCAAACAGGCTAGATTTTCAGGATATCCCTACTTCAGCACAGCTGTCTCAATTAGTGGCTCAGTCATACTGGTCATAGAGAGCCACTAATTGAGCCAGCTGTACTGAAGTAGGGATATCCTGAAAACCTGGCCTGTTTGCGGCCCTCAAGGACTGGAGTTGTGCAGGCCTGCAGTAGATACTCACCGGTGAGGTTGGCGTTCCTCTCCCCTTTAGGAGAAACAAAATAGCCACGAAAGCACAAACCCATAAGAAGCCGCAATGTCATACTGTAGTTTGTGTCTTTCCACTGGATGACCATTTACATGCCCAGTCATTTTACCAGTTAGGTTACACTATATCCAGAACTAGGGGACTCAACAGGTAAAAGTAGTGCGGTTTAGCTTCCCATTTCCAATACTGTAAAAAAACAAAATATTGCTTACATCAGCGAGATTGCTTCTTTAAATGTAAGCATTATAAGCTTGCTGGTATTCTGGTCATTGTTCCCATTTCAACAGCAGAGGGCTGCCAAGTTCCATCACAAAAATGTACTACTCAGACAAACTTCTGTTTAATATACTGTACCTACAATTTCTGGTCAGGGAAAACTTTCAAGTTATCAAAATCGTATGTATGTATGTATGTATGTATTTATACACAGCTACATACAGTGCATAAATATATACACACACACACTGTTCATAAAAATTGGGGCCACCTTTTATTTTTCATTATATCTTGCAGAAAAATTGCTAATTTTTTATGAAAATTTGAGCAATGATATGTCTCTCACAGTAGATTATTACATATAATAATTATTTGATAATCTAATAAATATTATTTGCCATTGGTGATGGCATGATGACCTCATCAAGTGCATAGTTACAAAATGGTGCTTACTGAAGAATATAAGCACATTATAAAGTGTTTGAGAGAGAGCAAGAATTATGGTCCAAAACGGTTACATCAAATGTTTCCTGATAAAGGATGGTCACTAGGAGGACTGAAAAAAAACTAATTCATAAATCAAATTATTGCTCAGGAGTGGGAGCAGCTGGATCAACACGTTATCGATTATGCAATCAGAAAGTGGTGTTCTCGTCTTCGGGCATGCGTTTCAGTAGAAGGAGGACATTTTAAACACACTTTCAACCACATTTTGAACTCAAATTTTATAGGAATCTTTGTGTTTCAGATTAGATTGCAACCGTTTAACACATTTACGACCTACAAAGGAAAAACACCTATTTCTCGTTTCGAACATGAACCTACCGCAGTGTATCTGGTACTTATTGACATAATACAGTGACATCAATTTAGTTAACATCAGTTGACTGTCTACACTGTGCTTCTTATATAGTGTTAATCTAGATAATAGACCTAAAATTGTGTACATTTTCATGGCGATTGAGCGAGAAATATATAAGATATGAAAAATGAAAGGGTCCCTTTTTTGCTGAACATAGTATATGTATGCATGTATGTAGCAGTTACAAAGGCACTAACGAAAATAAACAATGCACTGCCTGGGTGCACAACAAATTACCAGTAAAACCATAAACCAGCACGCACATGTCTTTGGTGAATTGGTACACATTTAGAAACGAGAGACTGACATTTTGATCCTCCCTTGGCACCTCATCAAGATAATAAAATAACAAAATCAACACCAATATATAAACCCGTTGTGAGACACCAAGGCTGCCACCCCAACTTTTAGAACACTTGCTAGGTTACAGTATCTGGGTACTACCTTCAAATTTCAGGTACCACAATGGGGTCAAATACAGCATACAGTATGACCATACATTTGCATACAGTATGACCATACATTTGCATACAGTATGACCATACATTTGCATACAGTATGACCATACATTTGCATACAGTATGACCATACATTTGCATACAGTATGACCATACATTTATGGAGGAGTCTTAAAAAACTGGTGGCATCACACACAAGGCTTTAGTGTAAATAAAAGTATGATGGTGCCGGTTTGGTGCCATTGCACGGAAAGCCCCATTGACTTTAAAGGAACTTTGCATGCTGTAGCGTTTGATCGACGCTATCATCTATAGAATAAGGCTCCTACTGTTTTACATGCAGTTTATAGACTATATATTCTTGATCTGGGCAGGGAAACCTCAGTCTATTGGCCATATTATCAAGGAATGAAGGTAGTGCACACACTCAAGCAAATAGGTGAAAGTGGGGTACTACCATATTATCAAGGACCTTCATTCTATTGACACTTTTTTTTAGCTTACTTTATTACAGGAACCCTCCACAATTCCTTTTTTTGGACGTTACCAGTTACATAGATAAGTGCCTTGCTACTTCATCATTTCTAAGCCACTGGACCAGAATACATTGCTTCTGGTCTCTCTGGTTTACCCTTTTCACAAAAGATTCAAGTAACTAGAATGGTCAGTTCTCAAAGTTGCCGCCATGGGTGAATGTTTCCTTCAAAGAGAGAACCCAAAACGTGAAGAAACTGACAGCACAAAACAAGCCCTTTAAAATGAAGCCCCATTGCGAGGCTATCATCACCACCTTTACCAATCAGTCGCCAGTCGACAGAAGGGAGATCATGGACAAATGGTATGACAGACCCGGCATGTCATACCTGGCACTCCCTGCTATGTAACACCGTCAATCGATGTTATGTTATGGCCAGGGCAGACATTTCAGAGACAATTTGGTTAAAACTCACCCTGTAAACTGCTATACATCTAATACTGTAGGTTGCAAATGCCTTCATTTCTTACTATCACAAACATGGGCCTGAATTGCACCACTTAAATGTAGGGACAACCTTCAATCAACCACACTTAGCAGTATAAATCCCAATGAAAGCAGCCATTCCCCTACTCATATATATGTAGTTCTTTTCTTTTTACAGAATAGGAACTATGAAATCCCTCAGAGCTGAACTGTGCTATTCTCCAAGTTATTTGCTTTTTTGTGTTAGTGTTTCTGGTACCTTTTTGAAAGTCAATATGGCTGCCATCTGAGCCTCGCTTCCATAGGCCAATACGAAGCCACAATTTCATCAGAGAATAATACTGGTGCTTTCGCTGTGGCTTTTACTTTTCAAATCTATTTTTACATGTTCGTCAGGACTGACTTAACAACCATTTAATTACTTTATCTACCTACGTAGTATCTACTGATACTCTCTACTCCAATACAGTTTATTCCTATGGCCTAACTATGCCAAGTGACTGTAACTGCCAGCTCTATTCAAGTGACATTTTATATTGCCATCAAGTATTTCTGCCTATTTTAACTCTTTTGGTGTCAGAGGGTGCACAGCACCAGTGTCACAGCTCCTCCGGCACATCACGATCTTGTGACTGCTCCTTGTCACTATTGAGGAGAGATCTCCCCTAGGAAGTGAGCAGAAATCCCATGATGTAGCTACAACTTTATGGAGGCCCCTGGAGTGCCAAACCTCATGATGTGGTGGCTATGTCATGGAACATCCAAAGGGTTCAAACCCCTGTTGCTGCTAATTGCATCCTGTGCACCTCTAAAATGATAGTGTAATTTCATCCTCTCCCCCACACCATATGTGTACCCAGCAACCATGACCTCACAGCTGGGGGGTCAGCTTTTCTCATTTTGCACCTCAGTGTCACACAGCGGGTTTATATATTGGCATCTGTTTAATATCTTGATAAATACGACCGAACCAAAACGTTGATCTCTTGTTCTGAAAACAATGACACCGAGTTTGAAACAAGGGAGCCTGCTTCAAATACTGGTATTGGCTCCTTGTGACCTTAGGCAAGTCACTTAATTTCCTTGTGCCTCAGGCACCAAACATACATTGTAAACTCTGCAGGGCTGGATAATATGTTCTTCTGTCCTAGACATTTGTGGAACACACAGGTTGAATGCAGTGGTGACTCAATACTGCTTCCAACATAGTAACCACATTGGATTAATTTATACACACGACACAAGGTCATCCTTTAAGGTTGGAGCGTTCCCCAGCAACAAAGGAATGGGTTCTTCACAGTAAGAGCAGTTAAAATGTGCAATCATTACTCATGGAGACTGTGATGGCAGATACAATAGATATCTTCAAAAAAACTTTGGACATCTTTTTAGTAACTAAATGTATACAGGGATATATCAGATAAGTAAACATGGGAAGGATGCTGATCTAGGGAGAAATCTGATTGCCATTACTAGAGTCAGGAAGGCCATTATTTTTCCACTTACAGCATGAGACATCATTGGATCAGTATCCATCGTCCAAATTTAACACAGGTAGAACACAATGAACAAAAGTATTTTTTCAACCTCACTTACTATGTGATATGTAACTATTGTTATGTTTATTGTGTTCTCTCAGAATCAAACACAAAGGTGGGATTTCCACAAAAATAATAAGGGAAAAAAATGTCATATTGTATTTATTTTATTTCTACTTGTTTTCATATTTTTTATTATAATTACTTACATTATCGTTTGTTATTGTTTTTTTCTTTTCTTTTTAAATTCCCTTTCATTTGTATATATATTTTTGTAATTATTTTTATATCCTGCATGGAATTAATATTGTAATTTTTATTTTGCACATTTTGACTGCATTTATTTATGTTATTTCCCATCTACTTTATTTAATCCTCCTTCCCTTCCCTCCCGCCTCTACCCCTCACCCCCCCCCCTTAGTTTTTTTATTTTGTCATCATGCTCACTTTCTGATCCTTTTTGTGCCAGACTGTTCTTTGCTGCTGGCTGAAAAAACCAGATCTCTCGGTGTCCTCCCTGATAGTGATTACAGGTAAGAGAATCAGAAAAAAGGTTTTTTTTATTAAATATGCTACAAAGCCATCTTCCTCCTGCTTGGAAAGAACTCAGCTCCATTCTAATCAATAGCGTTTACAGGGTCAGTCCCACAAGTTTATGAGCTTCCTTAGAAAGATTCAATCTGGAAAGTACAATTTGTACTTATTTCCTTCCTGTGTAAAAACAAGTCTGTTTCTGTATTCTTCAGGTCCATGTAAATCAAATGTTATCTTTCCCGTTATTTCTGTACACTAATCATGCTGCCATCCTTAGCTAAACAAAACATCTAAGCCCAAATCCACAGGGGTCAGTTAATAATAGGTCGCTATCAAAATTAGTAATGGTGGCTATTTTCCCTGAGGTTAACTCTGATCCACAAAGCTAATCATATGCAAAAGCAACGGCATGTTCAGTTAGCACTGCCACACGTTGGCGAAACATAACATAACTCACGCTAAGCCTATCTTACCCAAAGGTGGCGTTACTCCCGTCTAGACCATGAAATATGCGTTTAGGGGGAACACCAATCTATTATTATTATTGTTTATTTATCAAGCACCAGCATATTCCGTAGCATGGTACAATGGGGGAAGACCCCGCTGGCGCTGAGCGCGCTCATGCTTGGAGAGCACTCCAAGCATGAGCGCCGGGTGTCCTGCATTTACACGCGCGTGCGGGGGGCGGGGAGGGGGGGTTATTGCGGGTAGTTGAGCGTGCTGGAAAGACAAGTTTTTTTGTGTACCCGAGCGCCGTTGACCGTGTGTGCCCGCGTACGAGCGCGCGTGCACAGCGTGAGCAGGGACTTAAATATATCTATATATGTAAGTAACTGCCGCAAACGTCGCCCGCTCAGCGCTAGCGGGGATGCAGCCTAAGGACAAACAAGTGTAAACAGATACAGACGGTAATGAGAATCCTGCTCCTGAGAGCTTACAATCTAGAGCAGGAGAGAGCACAAACTTTTCAGTCTGCGCCCCTCTGTCTGCTCACGTCCCCTCCTTACCATGTCTCTGGCGTTAAATGATGCCACGTTGCCATGGCGACGCGTTGCCGAAGACAAGGTAAGGGAAGTTGCAGAGACCATGCGCGATCCCCTGGCGTTTAATTTAAATGCCTTGGGGAAGAGCGCGGGGCCTCCGTAACCACCGCGCCCCCCCCTGTCAAATCCTGCAACCATTTGGGGTGTGTGCTCCCCAGTTTGTGCACCCCTGATCTAGAAGCATATCATTAGTACTAATGCCCGTTATAATTAATGCAATGCCAGAAACAGCCTGACGGTTAGTGAGCTTTAATGATGCATGTTGGCACTTAACAAGGCGTTAGTTTAGCACCTTGTCAAGTCAGTAATGCACCTCTGTGAATCTTGGCCCACAACAGAGATTAGGTAAAGATTGTAAAAGTTGAAAAAATTATTAACTTGTCTGATCTGGTACTAATCAGCTACTTTATATTAAACATGTCATTTGTTCACTTTGGTCCTCCAAGGCAGGGGCGCGCAAACTTTAGTTGCTGCGCCCTCCCCCCCGCCCCCCACCTGCTCTACTATGTCGGTGCGCTCCCTTCCTTACCTCGTGCGGGGTCGTGTGACGTCACGTCATGTGACCTGCGGCGTCATTTGACGTCACATTACCGTGGAAACCGGGACATGACCCCGCGGCATCATTTGACGCCGCGTTGCCATGGTCACGCATCCTGAAGCCAGCTGAACCTCGGTAAGTAGAGGTTGCAGAGGCCTCGCACGGTCTCCCAGTATATCATTTAAATGCATTGGGGAAGAACGCGGGACCACTGCAACCGCCCGCGCCCCCCCAAAAAAAATTGGGGGGCGCGCCCCACAGTTTTCACACCGCTACTCCAAGGGACGGACCCTTTAAGTGGGACCAACAGTATAAAAGGATTGTGCAACACAGTACCACTACTTTTTCAAATGTCATTGACTCTCGGTTAGTGGCAGGTGCAACCTGTGCCGAAGGATTTATATTAAAAAGGGGCCTCGCTTGTAAATCAGTCCCTCCTGCACCGCTATGAATATAAGCCCAGCAGTAAATATTAGAAGAGCTGTTTGAACACACTGTAAACACAGCGCCTTAATGCTGACTTAATTTGACTTGAAATGTCACTGGATTTATAACACTTTATTTTACTGGCATCATTTTGCGAAGGTGATGGGTGTGGGGGCTGGAAGAGGGGGGAGCGGGGAAGAGAACAGATTCTGCAGAAATATCATTATTAAAAAGGCACGCTGAAAAGTCAACTAGGCCAGAGGGAGGCATTTAATGAAAGCGAGGTGCTGTGTTCTGCAATGGTACCGTAGGGAGGCTGAATTTCTTATTTATTTGGCCTGCACGCTTAGCAATCGTTAGCAATGCATCTGTTAAAGTTCCAGTTCATAAATAGCACCTTTCTTCTGGAAAACACAATACAAAGAACAAAAAGCAGCTGCAACTCCAAAAATGGCGGCGTTCACTCGCCAACCGTTCTAGGAGTGAGCATGCAATGCTAAGCAATTAGAGAGGCAGTCATTGTGTTTTAATGTCTGTATGATCATTCTGTACGTAGTGTATAGAGTTACACAATAAAAATACAAAAATACAAATATTCATGAATTATACAAATATTATAATCATCTTAAGATATATACAATATACAGTATAAACACTTTTCCATTTGATATATATATATATATCTATATATATATATATATATATAGATATATATATATATATACATATATGTATATATATATATATATATATATAGATATATATATATAAAATGAATACACAATACCGTTCTGTGGCAAACGAAATGCTTTTATTGAACCCTTGAGACATGTGAATAGCATGGTGTGGGTTTACTGGCTTTGCATATTATCCCAGGCTGTGTTTAAAAGCGGTGTTTAAAACAGCACGCATTGGCTTAAAGGTTCCATAGAATAATGGATTTAAGGCAAAACGTGGCACTGTGTGCTCATTTGCATGTCATTTCCTAGAATCCCTTGCTGCAGTGGCAGCACTGTATGCTAAGTGATAATGGCGAAAAGCAGGATTGCTGACCTGTCTGAGACATGTGAATGTGCTCACAAATCATATTTTTATATGCTATATGGGTTTTTAGTCACCTTTTCACCCACCATAACCTAAATAATGTACACACACCCCTACACCTTTTATTTATTTATTTTTTCCAGCGGGAACGCAGTTCCTGTAACTTTCTTCATAGACCACGTGATCAATTTTATAGCATTATTGTGATAATGTAAAATAAAATTATTCGTATATGTTTTATAAAACAAATAATATGTAATAATAATTATTTACAAAATAATAACACAGATTCAAAACGATTTTGATGTGTGTATAAATGTGTATGTTATTGTGCATGCCCCAGAATCACTTCCCCCCACGGTCCCATCCTCACGTCAGAGTTCCGTCACCAGTTTTTTCTAGAAAAAAGCATTATATATATATAATACTGACACACACATATATATATATATATATATATATATATATATATATATATATATATATATATATATATATATAGGCAATACGATACCGGATGTAGACGAATATCAAAGGCAGCACTCCAGATGGTTGTCAAAAATAATGTATTAGTTCAACAAGACATCATTCCAACGTTTCAGTCCGCGAGCGGGACCTTTATCAAGGTGATGTGATATATATATATATATATATATATATATATATATATATATATATATATATATATATATATATATCGGACGTTTTTGGACTGTGAATTTTTTCCTAAAGTTTGGTGGGTTTTTTCTTTTTACCATTTGCTAACTTAAACGCTCACCCAATCTATTAAAAGAAAGAAAATCAAACCACACAGAAAATACAAACTAATCAGAGGAAGAGGCTTTCTTAGGTTTTGGCTCGCATTTGTGTTCAAAAGTTTATTGCAAAGTTCGCTAATATTGGATTTGAAACCCACCAACCTGCCTCTTTTTTTTTTTTTAAAGTATACAATAAGTCACTTTAGCGTAAGGGAATGATGCTCTTTTAAATTCATCCACAGTACACATACTTTTTTTTAGAGCATTTCAGAGGGGCCACGCTCTATGCCTCCTTGTTTAACAGAAGCATAGCCTTCTAAATCAGGGGTGGCCAACTCCAGTCCCCAAAGGACACCAACAGGTCAGGTTTTCAGGATATCCTTGCTTCAGCACAGGGACAGTCAAAGACTGAGCCACTGATTGAGCCACCTGTGCTGAAGCAGGGATATCCTGAAAACCTGACCTGTTAGTGGCCCTTGAGGACTGGAGTTGGCCACCTCTGTTCGAAATCTAAGCACAGCACCACTGCTTTTGTTTAGGGTTTTCTTAAAAATAGCATTTCACAAGTCGACACTCGGCATCACTATACACCGCAGCACATTCAGTCGGACATGCCACCTTCACTTTAATTATCCTTACAAGAGTCTGCAAATCATATATATATATAAAAAAAAAAGGATTACCATTTTCACGGACGTGTATTTGAAAAGAAGAAAAGCAGAATAGGTCAGCGTGTTATATTTTCTCCCCCCCCTCCCCGCTTTCTCCCCGAGGCAGTAAATGCCCGAGCTGGAGAGTCGCAGAGGGGAGGGGGGAGAGGCGAGATTTACATTTTCGCTTTAGCAACGTATAGCCGGGATTAAGGGAGAGGCGGAAAATGCGCTGTAATATTTCTCCCCTGACTTGTTTTATTAGCTTGCTTTAAACATGTTACATTATTGCTTATGGAATTGCATTTACTTGAATTGGCAGCCTGATAAATACTTCCACCGGCCACGATTGTGATTGCTCTGGGCATTAATATTATTAAATTCTGTCATTGGGAACCGTCTGAGGGATGACTTACTGTAAAGATTACACAGTGAAATAAATCATGTTTCGCTCTTTGTTACCGTTTATGGCCTCTTGGAATGGAGTCAATCTCCGTTTTAAGTTGCATTTCTTTTCTTTTTTTCCTTGCGCTCAGCCTCTCGCAGGCCTTTACATTATGTATCGCTGTCAGATTGGAACAGATGAGGTGTCAAACATGAGCTTTTTGAATAATTTCCACCCTCGGGTTGTTTTTATGAAGGACAAGTACAAAACCGCAGAAGGAAAAGCCAAGGAGGGGGGTTAGTTACCCAGCTGATAGTGCTGGAGATGGGTCAGAGGTGGCCTGGGAACAGTTTATAGTCACAAGATTATGCTGTTGTGCTTGGTAATGGTTTCCAGACCAGTAATCTTAACTAGTTAGACGTGTAGTAGTGTAATCATTGGTAGAATTCAAGTACAATACATGTAAAGTGTAGGTCAAAATAAGTATTTTTTTCTTAAATTATATTTATTTGATGTATTTGGAAGTATAAAGAGTGCAAAGAGTTTGCTATCTGATTTTGGCAGTGGAAGATTAAAGGCTATTTTAACTATGGGCATAAGGTTTGGCTCTGCCTGGTAAATGTGGCCCAAAGGGACTTCCCCAGGGTCACAGAGAGTTTTCACCGGGATTCAAACCAGGTGTTCCCATATACATTGGCAGTCAATGGGTCCCAGCAGGTGTCTGGGGGTCCCTGCAGGTGTCCGGGGACCTCCGGTGGTCCCTGTGGGTGTCTGGGGCCTCCGTGTGGTCTCTGGGTGGTCCTTCCAGGTGTCTGGGAGTCTCCGGGTGGTCCCTGCGGGTGTCCAGGTGGCTCCAGGTGGCCCCCTCGGGTATCTGGGGGCCTCTGGGTGGTCCACACAGGTGTTTAGGTGGTCCCTGCGGGTATCTGGGGGCCTCAGGGTGGACTCTGTGGGTCTCCGCGTGGTCCCTGCGGGTGTCTAGGGGTCTACAGGTGATCCCCGTGGGTTTTCGGGGCATGCGGGTGGTCCCTGTGGGTGTACCGGAGGTGGGTGAAGCGTGTTGTTGCCCCTGGGGAGGTGTTAAGGCCTTGCGGGAGGGTGGCAGTAGAAGTTAACCCCTTCATTACCTTAGCAGTTGCAACCGCTAAGGTAATTAAGGCATTAACCCCTCGCACTACCCTCCCGCCAGGCCTAAACACCCACCCGAGGCAACTACCACCCCCACACCCTGTAACCAACAATAGGAATGGGTAAAAGTGCTATTAACCAAAGATATATACACGAGAAAATAATCCCTCTGATAAGCAATGAGCCGCTACTGAATTAAACAATAATGAAATACTTTATTTGAGAAAAACAAATCTAATTTAAAACCTATTAAGCGCTTCAGGAACCCGGGTATCTCTTGTATTTTGATAGATAATATTGCCCTCTAGAGCCAGATAAATACCCTTGTAGGGGTTGAAGTTATAAGTATGCCCCTATATTTATGTGGCAGAATAAGCTGATATATAAGTGCACTGAGTAAAATGCAGCCTCACAGCAAACCTCCCCCATATTCTGGTAGACACGTGCGGTAAATAGGACTATAAATGTGTAGTATTAGTAGCTCTATGGTCGTGCAATAATATTAATTGTAATCCAGTAATGCAGGACCGTAGTTATTATATTTGACTAAGGATAGACACCAAAAATGTATAGTTGTGAACAACACACAATCAAACCAGTAGACACCAAAGTTCATAAAGAGTGCAGTGTGTTGTCTACAAATATGTGAAAAGCAAATGAAAAAATCTTACTATATATTTGTGAAAGTGTCCTATGTGTCCGTGTCTGTATGTGTCTCCCTGTGTCCCTCCCCGTGTCCCTAGCGGCAATCTCATTGGACCTTGGGCCAGGCCAATGAGATTGCTCCCTTGGCCCGCCCGCCCCCGCACACCTCTCATTGGCTTGAGGCGGAGTGAAGGAGACACACACACACACACACACTAGGGGGGGGGGTGTTACATACATTAGCGGGGCTCACAGTGTTAGCAGCACATCTCCCGCTCTCTTACCTGCCGGTCCCGGAGGCTCCGCCTCTTCCTCCGCCTCTCCCTGTTTCCTGCGCTTTCACGCCCCCCTCCCCCCCCGGCGCTGCTACAGTCAGCGGGGGAGCGGAGTGAGCGCCCGGGACACAGCGGGGGAGCGCCCACAACACGCTGCCTCCCGCCTCAGATCCATGTGGGAGCTGCCGGACGGGTGAGGGAGCTGCCGGACGGGTGAGGGAGCTGCCGGACGGGTGAGGGAGCTGCCGGATGGGTGAGGGATCGGCCGGACGGGTGAGTGAGCAGCCTTCACCTCCCTTCACCCCCCTTCACCTCCCCTCACTCACTTACCCTCCCCCCCCCCCCCGGCTCCGCTACAGTCAGCGTGGGAGCTGCCGAACGGGTGAGTGAGCGGCCGGACGGGTGAGTGGGCGGCTGGACGGGTGAGTGAGCGGCCTTCACCTCCCCTCACCCCCCTTCACCTCCCCTCAACCCCCTTCACCTCCCCTCACCCCCCTTCACCTCCCCTCACCCCCCTTCACCTCCCCTCACCCCCCTTCACCTCCCCTCACCCCTCTTCACCTCCCCTCACTCCACTTCCCCTCCCTTCCACATCCCCTCCACCTCCCCTCCACCCCCCCACCCTCCCCCTCCACCTCCCCTCCACCCCCCCTTCACCTCCCCTCCACCCCCCCCTTCACCTCCCCTCCACCCCCCCTTCACCTCCCCTCCACCCCCTTCACCTCCCCTCCACCCCCCCTTCACCTCCCCACCGCCCCCCCTTCACCTCCCCTCACCATCCTCCTCACCTCCCCTCTGACCTCCCCTCCGCCCCCCCTTCACCTCCCCTCCGCCCCCCCTTCACCTCCCCTCCGCCCCCCCTTCACCTCCCCTCACCAAATGTCTGGCTTCGCTCTCTTTACATGACGTCACATCCTTTACCGAAAAAAAGAGGTTCTGTCACATGTTACACCATCTAATAGGATTATATAAGGCCTGTACCATCTCATTTGCCCTCAAGAAGACGACGGGACCACATCCGCCGCCTGGAATGGATTACAAAGCAAGAAGAGAAGAATGAAGAAAGAACAGAAGAAAAGAAGAAACAACTTACCTGAAGCTGAGGATCATTGTGTCGTGGATGGAGAGCGTCCTGATACACCAGGAATCGGAGGGTGAAGACATCTAAAGATAAGAAAAACATTTAATGTATGTAATTTTTATTTTTCAGGTATTTAAAAAAAAATTGCTTGCCCATTGACTGCCAATGGATTTATCTTTATCCCCTTAGGGCTAAAGATAAATACGTACAGTGACAAGCAATGCATTTTTTGGCAAATGCTTGTTTGTATTTCTTTTATATGTATTTGTGCTGATTGCTTTGAATAATTATTGTGTTTCTTTGTTGACTGTTTTTGTAATTCTTGTTTATTTTTTGTGTTTTGATTTTTAATTATGGGTTTTTTTGGTATTTGCTTTTATTTATTTATGGTATTTTGTTGGTGTTTGCTTATTTTATTGTTGTTTATTTTTGGTGTGTTTCTTTTGGTGATTGTTTTGATTTAATTTTGTATTTTTCATGGTTGTTTATTTTTTAGCTTTCCCATTGACGGTCATAGTGGTAAATCATGCCCATATTATATGGGCATGATGTACTACTGTGCCAATCAATTGGTTTCTTGGCATTTGTAATGTGTATTTTTTTATGAAATGTTTTTTATTTTGTGCCTTTTTATTTTTAGCTTGCCCATTTATTGCTATAGTGGGAAAGTATGCCCATATTATATGGGCATGTTTAACACTGTACCAATCAATGGGTAGGGGGGGTGGAGGCTGGGGATAATTGCCCTGGGGTGGGTGGTTAGGCCGCCCATGTGGGTAGCGGGGGAGGAGGCGTTAACCCATTAATTACTATAGTAGTTACAAACCGCTAAGGTAATGAAGGGGTTAGTGGCCATTAGATTGTATTTTTTTATTATACTGTTGCTTGTGTATTGATAGGTACTGTATTAGGTATTTTTTTTTTAAACATATTTTAATTATTTCTCACACATAAATCTGGAGGGGTAGGATACAAAAATAAAAAGTTTGGGGGGGAACAACCATTTTATATCAGATTTCTTACAAACACCAACTGTCACATTGCATATCAAACAGCATCTGTAAACACCATATTTTTCGACCAGCAATCCCATATCCTCTCTCCCTTTGGGAACGTATCCCTATCCAGCATCCCATGGCTCCCAGACCCTCTCATACTTTCGAGCAGAGTATTAGAAATGAGGTAAGTTTCTCCATTAATTGAACATCATTAATCCTTCTAATGACCTCCTCCTGTCTCTGTACGTTCCTCCTACATACCAATTAGATTGTAATCTTTTTGGAGCAGGGACTCCTCTTCCTAAATGTTACGTTTATGTCTGAAGCACTTATACCCATGACCTGTTATTTATACAGCTGAACCCCGTTATATTGTGGTCCTTGGGGTCCACAACCACTGCGTTATAACCGGGGTCGTGTTAAAATTTCACCGGCATCTAGCTCTCCCTCCTCATTGCAGATGTCAGCTCTCTCTTCTTGGCTCGGGGTTCGTCCCTCCTCATTGCAGTCCTCAAGGCTGTGTCCACGTGCTCTTCTCTCTGGTGCGTGGTGATTGAGAAAACCTTGGCACTCATGGGGGTCACCTCCATAACGATTGGGGGTGGGTAACCAGGGTTCTTGAGGAGAGGACATGGTGGCAGACTCAGGAATTGCAGGAGCAAGGAGAGAGCGAGGTTCCTGGAGAGTTTGAGTGAAAATTCTAAAGTTCTCCTGCAGGGAGCGTACGTTTTGGTCACTAGCCACAATTTTTTCCTCAATACTAGAAAGGTAGCTCGCGTGTGTGCACAGGACTCTTCCTACCTCAGCGGGGTCGAAGTTTGTGTGGCTGAGCATACTGTAACGCGAAGCTCACCACAAACGAAGCACGACCATGGTGCTGAGGCAGGAAATTGAGTAACGCTGATCCACAGCCACGCGGGCGCACCTAAATTGTAGAGTAGTCGTTCAGGCCAGGTCAGAATTACGGATGGTAGAATAGTTAAGGTACTTGCCAAGTTCCGGAGCGGAGAGTTGCGGATCGTCAGTGTGCGTAGCCAGGTTCAGGATTGGAGAGTATCGGATAGTCGGGGTACGTAGCCAGGTTCAGGATAGGAACCAGGAGAATTGTCAGACAAGCCAGATCAGGAGTAGAGAGATGCAGAGTCCAAAGTACTAGCAGGGTCAGGCAACAAGAGGTTAATCAGCAAGCAAGGCAAGGTGCAGGAACACGGATGTAGCAAGGCACGGCGTCACAATGACTATGCTCAGCAATGACTGACTGAGAGTATATATAGGAGGAGCCTCCAATAGCCAGCCAGGGCGGAACCAGGAAGTAGCAGTGTATTGGCTGCTGGTGCACACAGGTGTGCCCGAGGATGCAGCCTAATCAGGGTTGATTGTGGAACTGCTCGCGTGCCGTCTCGCGCGCGTCACGGAGGCCAGGGGGCAGAGCTTGAGTTGTACGTCACTCCCACGCCGATTCCTGGGACCAGAGGGGACGGGGCCCTTTGCGCTGCGTCCCGCGCGCGTCACTGAGGATGAGGGGGTGTCAGCAGGGAGGCTGGATGAGCGTCCACGTCGTATGACAGTGCGAGGTGCGGGGCCAAGGTCCGCAGAAGCATGACCATACAGCGCATGATCCGCGCGCGCGTCACAGGACCATAAGAGTGCGCATCTTGAGTGTCTGCTGCAGAAGGGTCAGAGAGGTGGGTAGACAGTCTTTGGCCGCCAGGATGGCGAATCCTCACAATAGCTCAATTTGGGGTAGACCATACTTTCTCATAAGGTCCTCAAAAGACATTAGTTTGTCCTTTTCTAATAAATCTCATGCCTCTAGGATTCCTCTATCTCTCCAAATTTCAAAACCCTGACCCCGAAAACCCGGGGTGAACCCCGGATTACCGAACAGGGGTGTGAGCCTAGAAGGGGTCGACAAAACCTTATATTTCTGTTTTGCCATCTGCCAAATTTTCTAAGTAAATCCAATTACTGTCGGTTCCGACTGTCTCCCGGTCCCCGTCCCAGAACTAGACCTCAACAAAGAGGACAGTCCAATCGTTTTTTTAGCGAGCTGTCCAGGTCCACCCAGGCATACACTCCTCTCAGGGAATGCCAGTAAATCATTTGCTTCATATGGGAGGCTATATAATATTTTAGAATATTTGGAACAGCCATACCACCTCATTCCTTGGCGTCCAACATAATTGACCTAGCAATCCTCGGTTGTTTGTGTTTTCAGATAAACTGCATAATTCGATTCTGGATTTCTTTTATATTAGAATGGGGGACAGCTACCGGTAATGTCTGAAAATAGTACAAGAGTCTAGGGAGAATATTCATCTTAACTGCGGTTATATGCCCTATCCAGGATATGCAATGGGAGTTCCAGACTTGTAGATCTTTTTTTGGAGAATAGATCAGGGTAATTATATTTATATAGTAAATTATGGTCTCTGGTAAGATAAATTCCTAAATATTTCAGATGGGTCTTTTTCCATTTATAAAGTCATCTAAGGTCAAAGTATTGACCTTACTGCTGCTGTGGAAATCATCTGGTGTAGAAGACCAGGGCCCAGATACATGAAGGTTCATTAACTTAGGGCTCATAACATCACGCTATCAAAATCGGTAACCACCTGTTCCCTGAGGTTAATGGTTAACGCCAATCCACAAAGCTAAATATATGCAAAAACAACGGCTCTTATTTATTGCATTAGCACAGGCTTAAAATTAGCCATGTTAAGTTAGCACTGCCTCGTGTTAGCTTCAATTAACATGGAGAAAAGCCAGTCTTACCCAAAGATGGCGTTACTCCCATCCAGACCGGGAATATGTGTTAAAAAAGTTCAAAAAAGAGTAGTCAGGAGAGCGAAAGAACTCTGTAAATGACGCTATCTTAGTTAACTTATACCTGTAGCTGTGGCATTGCACTCAACAAGATCCTGTTGAATTTCAGGACCTGGGTGTGAGAAATGCCAAGTTTAGCTATGACATAACTAATGTCTCGTTAGATCTATGTGGTTACGGACCTCTGTAGCTAGATGCTGTTA
Organism: Ascaphus truei; assembly: GCF_040206685.1. Classification (NCBI taxonomy): domain Eukaryota; kingdom Metazoa; phylum Chordata; class Amphibia; order Anura; family Ascaphidae; genus Ascaphus; species Ascaphus truei. The sequence continues at coordinate 184,558,600 of NC_134487.1, forward strand.
GGCTAAGGTCTCGCTGCACACGCCTGCATGCCCACCTTGCATCCTGACGGCACGTGCACGGCGCTTCACCGCGATCTGCGGTCTGTAGACAGCTTTTTTAGGTGCGAGGGGCATGGCCAAAATGGGTCAGTGGGCATGGCCATGATGGGGGGTGGGGGGCGCGGCCATATCGCACATTTTCTGATCCGCTAACCATCAACTGTGTGTGTACACACTTGACAGTGCCTACATTTACCAAGATCAGCGGGATCTTAGCCTGAAGCACAAAGGCAAGTTAATGGAGGAGGCTTATTAAGAGGTTATCAGTGTCGCAGTCAGGATAAAGGTGCATTAGTGGCACTAAGTGGGCACCCGTGCTGGGAATAAGAGCCAGTAACCAAATTATATCAGCATTAAACATTGATTTTTCCAAATATAGCATGATATTTATACACACACACAGAAGATAAGAGCAGGTCAGTGAATGAGAGCTGTTTTAAAATCAGAATGTGAAATGACTATTTTCTTCTGAATGACTTCAGTGTTTCGTGTCTTCCCCTGAGAACCTTGAGGAAGGATCCACCCTCCTGCCGGCGACCTCCCCTCTTCATTGGCTCCCTGCCGCACCATGTGATGCGTCACCGCACGGGAACACAATTCAGTTGTATCCCCTACTGGCTGACGCGTCACAGTATGCAGTGAGCCAGGAAGCGAGGAGTCACCAGGGACAGCTAGGGAGGAGGAAAGGGTGAGAGGCGTGCATGAGGCCACGCGTGCCGCCGGCTGTAGCGGGGACCTGGCCTTTTGCATTTCATTAACATTAACATCCAATATAGTTAACGCTATGCCCTCTCTGGGCAAACCACAGTTCTTAACACAGCGTTATTGAGCTTTGAAGATTCCCATTAGCACTTAATGATGCGTTAACTTAAGTTAGCGCTTCGTTCAGTCAATACCAGAGCTCTGTGGATCTGGGACCAGATTTGTACCAATGTGGATGAAGCAGAAGTCAGAGGCATTATTAAGGAGTATTTAAACAGCAGTCTCCCCTCCGGAAAAAATTGTCTGAGTTTAACGCCTACAGTACAATGTTAGTATCCTGCTCTGTAAAAAAATGCTTTAAGTGTTAAAAATCACGATTTTTTAAATCTCTCTGAGGTGAGATATTTTAGTTTTTTTGCCTCAGTATGTGATGCAACAAAACTACAAATATGGCCGCAGTCACCAATAGAAAATTGCGACACCATCGTCTGATGACATTGCAGCTTTCTATTGGCCATCAGAGCGAGTCTGAATGCAGCCATATTATGTCCACTGGGCAAGTATTCCCGGTGGACAAAACTAGTTGTAGCTTGTTAACCGGGGGTCCCTGGGGGTTGGGCCCCTGCAGATCAGCTCCAAAGAACTCCCGGGTTAAGGTAGATTTGATAACAAACCTAAACTAAAGAGCCATCTTAATGAGATCAAAATATCAACTGATAATTGGAAAAATGTAACTCGTTACAACCATCTCTCTCCACTTCTGTTCCATTCATATTTGGGAACACGATCCCCCTAGAAAGAGGGCCTCTTCATGACGTACATAAGGGCAGCCTAGGCGTTAAAATTGTATGTAGATTACAATTTACATTTTAAAGTGTTTATAGATACTTAAGGATCAAATAGCAAAAGTAGAATATTACAGTATAAATTAAGATATATTAATTTATATTAATATACATATTAGTTGTATTCAATATTCAGATCACTTTATGATAGGACCATGTCCTTATTTTAAGCTGCTCAGTTTGTGGACCTTCCATGTGGTTTATATTTCCCACCCCTGACAAACACAAAACCAGTCCTGGCACATATGATGTCAAACATTATACACATCTCAGCGGGGGCCAAACATGTGGCCAGATCTGTTATTCCAAAGAAATCGGATTTAATCTTCGTTTGTCAGAGTAAGGTGAGGGTGATTGTTCTTGAACTATGTTTTCTCTTATTGCTAAATAATGCTGGAATGTTCAGTGATTCATCTGTGCCCAACCTATCTTCAAGCTCCTTAGACACCGTATTAAAATGTTTAGGCTCTACGAGTAGCAAAAGAGACAGAAACCCTTTTAAAAAAATCAATTTGTTTTAGTTTAAGAAATGAAGTGTCAGTTTAGTTTGTACACTATATAAACACAATTAGGATATCATATGCATGTCACCACTCAGAATCCTTATCATACAGTGGTTAACCCTATGACGTCTGCCCCAGGCTGGCAAATATTTTAGTCCCAAGAATTTGAAAAAGAGTTGAACTCTTCTCCAGATATCTTCCCAGCATATTAAATACGGAGCAGAAAGAGGTATTTTCATTGTGTGTCTCTTGGGCCGCTATTCCATATGCTGTGAATCTTCCCTGTGCTGGAGAAGAGTTCAGCTCTATATGGGACTCAAATATTCTCTAACAAGCATAATATAGCTTCCCAGCATATTGAATTGCAGCATTACAGTTCATTTATCTTGGTACTGTACTAAGATAAAAATGTTTCCCTGTGTGAATCAGCTTGGGGAGATGTTACATGATACACATTATAATGCAATGTATCAAATGTTGTATATCATTGACTCACCCATTTTTCTGCATTAAAAACTCTGCCAAGTCTGAAGTGGTTTAAACTTTCCTGGCTAATGATCTGAGTCTAACATAAGTAACAAATGTGTTACAATTGACGCAGCTACAGGCGACACAAAAGTGCGTTAGCGCAAAACATCATTTGATGCATTTGGTAGAAGGCATATATACCAGGCACTACCAATGGCGTTGGGGCTAATTATTGGCCAACCAGCAAAGTTGCATCCATTTTTAATAAAGGTGCAACGTATCAATGGGTACTATTAAATTGTTAGGACCACGTTAGTCTAATGTGTAGAGAAGGGCAATTTTTTTTGTGGATTTGGATCTGGCTAGGTTTGGCCATTTGCTTTGTTTGGTCTGCGGATTTCCACAGATCAGTCTCAAACAGGAAAATATGCAATTTTGGATTATTTATTTTATTTTAGAGAGCGATCTGAAATCGGTGGCTGGATTGTTAAAAATCCGGACACACATTAATCCGTGGAAGGTGATATATCTCTCTCCGCGGATTCTTAAAAATCCGTCCGGATTGTATCCAATGGCGAATTTGGATTAATCTGCATGGAGTCCAGTCTGCAGATGATTTGGGGTTTGGGGGGGAGGGTTAGATTTGGTCTAAAAAATTTGGGAAATCAAGATACCCCCCTTCCCTCCCCTCGCCCATCACAAATAATAGAACAGAATGGAAAATGAGGAGGTGGATTGCTGGTTCAATGTAAATTATCAAAGATCATAGTGGGATTCTGGACTTCAGCTGAGAACTATCTTCTTTCTGGCAGCTTAGCATTTTAAGCACTCTGCCATATCCCCTCCTTACTGCCTGCATCCCAGAACACAGTTTGTTTCCAGCAATAATTTATTAATCTCTGAAGGAGTGTCAAGCTTTGCAAAAAGTATGGTTCATGTGCAAACCAGATGGAGGGAACGGAGCATTCGTCAAAGTCCAAGAGCCTTGGTTACATTCATTTCCACTTTGGCAATGTCATCAGGTGGATGCCTTTGCAATGAAGTGTGTCTGCTGCAACCTTTTTTGTTGACGCAACTCGTGGTACAGGTGTTTCCTCCAAAGCATTGTCTGTTTCCCATAACATTAGGACACGGTTATGCGGGGGCTGACAGCAAGAGAACTTGCATCATGTTTTTATTATGGAAGAAAAACGTATGCTGATTGATTTGCTATGCTTTATATACATCAAGAAGAGTGAATTTATTATCTCCTACTCAGTGAATGTACCATTCCTATGAGTCTGCCATTTATCAAGTCAGTAATTCAGGGTTTCATGTGCAATACATATGCCACCAGTTCAATAAGATCCAGATGGCCAGACTGGAGGAGGAGGAGAGGGCAGTGTTCATTACATTGTGTGACTGTTTGGTATTGATGGTTATTGGGGAAGATAATGAATAATGACTGATATATTTTGTAAAGAACGCATACCTAGGAATGAGCTCTTTTGACTACAGTCGTAATGAGCATACTCATCACATCTCTATGTCACCATGAGATTCAATCCAGTCCTACTCCTGTAGGTCTACATACTGTAGAAACACAAAGCTATTGAAGCACAAGGCTGTTGTAACCCACAATGCACTTGGTAAGACTTAGTAGACAAGACCTGGACCACAGGTTCATGATGATATGGAATCCATTTGAAAGTACTGTATAATGAAGGTTTACATTCCCTTCACGCCACAAAGGCTATAATAAGCCCTAATGAGGTTCAGGGAATGCAATGTGATTCTTGCATGTTTCCAAGGGGGAGATCATGTAAACGCTATCGGAACCGAAGTGGAGGATACTCCACTTCCGTTTGCATCACTGGTGGCCTGGCTGCAACCATGTGATCTCTATCCGAAGCGATCGCATGGTTGCGTTCCCAGAAGTCCCATGGTACTCTGGTGCCTTGGGACATCCAGCAGCGAAAAGGGTAAAGAAGGATTTGCTTCCAATGGTGCATTTTAGACCTCTTGCCTTTGTAATTCAAACATATTATGACACTAACATCATCCCAAGAATAAATTACATAGAGTTGGGTCTATTGGGGCTATATATCAAAGTCTCACAGCTGCAAAACTGGGCATAAATACATGAGAAGCATTGCACCGGATGTATCAGATAAAAGGGTCCCATAGGATACAATGGGATTTTTTGCTTTGATAAATCTGTTCCAGTTTGTTTGCTGTAGTTTTACAGACAGTATATAGTGATACGCGGCTCCTTATGTATTACAAATATTTTGGAGCTGACGTTATCTCGGATTCAATTTATCTAGGTACTATGCTGCATTAAAATATGACATACATATTAATAATAAGATGTATCAAATTCTGTGTCTTCGTCACTGTTTTGCATTTTTTTATTGTTGGGAAACTCAACTCAGTCCAAAATAGTATAAAAATCCTCAATTGAGGCCTGTTTCAATTATAAACTTGATATCCAAGTTTATTCCATGTCACACGGCTGCAGGCAGAACATTTGAAGAAAACCTTTAGTGCGTCACAGTACACTCTCTTTGCTTTGACATATAGATTTATTTTTCTTCCTGTGTATGAGATTGTAAAGTCTTTGCGGCAGAAAGTTATTAAGCATATATAATACTATATTCCACAATTAATAATCGTGTATGAAAACAACACTGTGGTTGGTGTAGCTTAGGGGTAAGAACACGGCCTTTGAAGCCAATGAACCCCAACCTTCAAATTCCATTGTCAGCTCTCCTTGTGACCTCGGACATGTCACGTCATCTCCCAGTGCCTCAGATTGTATGCTCTTTAGGGAAGGGCCTCATTGTGCTTGCAACATATATACAGGACTGTGTACATTGTCAGCACTATATAAGAATAAAGAATATTACATTATAAGCATTATACAACAAAACAAGTATGAATACTATATTACTTGTAATGCAATGCCTTCTTTATCCAAATTCTTTCTTAGAGATGTCATATTGAAGAAGGAAGGCAACAGCCATACAGTGCTGGACTCTACAGGAATGTTCCACTGGTGCAAAGCAGTATCACTGGAGCAAGCTATTCTGGTGAGTCAGTCTTCAATCAACACTGTATAAGTCATAGCAGGGCTGCTTGTAGATTTGAAGGTACCAGGGCCAACCAAACCATTGAGGGCTCCTACACCAGCCCTCCCTATCTTTCTCTAGAGAACAGCTTTGCTTCCAGAGGGAACAGCAATGTGCAGTGTAATGTGCCACTGCTCCATCTGACAGCAAATGGTTAATTACGGGTATTACATAATCCTTAGCAAGTGAAACTCCATTTCTGCTTTTAATGGAGCAAATACACTATGAATTGCATTATAATGAACTGGGTCCCAAATAGACATGATTTTGCTCTCAGGCCCTATTATATTCATATGATGTAAGGAGCATTTGGGTCGAGAGCTACTAAAGCCATGGAAATTCTTACACCACATTCACTTCAATAGTGTGTTGTCACTTTTAGTATAGTTGCACCTTAGTGAGAAAGCATTACAGGTTGGAACAATTTACATTTCCCTGTTACATTCTTCATCTCAAAAATATACATGTTTTTAGCAGGCTTTAGTGTGGAAGTTGCAGAGAAAACGACTGTAGTTCATTATCTGCTAGTGTCAACCCAAGTGTCAAATTAATGAATGCTAATTTGTTTACATACAACTACCTTTTAGTTAAATCTGGTGCTGTCTTAACTCAAAGAAAACTATTCTTTTTTTGCTTCTGTATCAATGTTTTCCAGTGTTTCTGGCACTGACTGTATTCCTGAATGCAAACATTATTTTGCTCATGCCTAGGGCAGAGATCACCTTTAAAGAACCTTTAAGAAAAAAAATCTTTGGGTAGAAGATTGATTCTATATCTAAAACACATGAAACAAAAAGCGTGGAAGAATATATTGCTGGTGATTAAAGATCGGTCTGTAATGTGGAAATCTGGTTCCAGACTAACATTAGTTATTTGTAAACCAACCATTTACACCCTTATTCCTAATTAGTGCTAAGCCATAAAACACCTTACTGCTCATTGACTTGAATGGACCGTAAGTTTTCTTTTAACACTGTAAAGTGTCTTGTAGCCTAGCACTGCTTAGTAAACATGCAGGCTTATTCACAAAGCTGCAAAATCGCTTATCACTCATATCACATGGAGAGATCCATTGAAAACAATAGGGATTTCCTTGCGAGATCATCTAAAACTGCGTTCTCACAGTTTAGAGAATAAGCCCCAAAGACTTTAATCTATCTGTGCCTTAAAGAGGCAATTCCTTAAGAGGTCTGATCTCAGTAATGGATACACTTTTACCCAAAATTGGTATCTACAGTTTAAGTATGTTTAAAAGGTAGCCTTGGGATGGGCTTGATTTCCTCTAGCTGTTCCCTTTTGTTTGATGTCACTGTGTGTTCAGCAAGTGTCCCCCCTCCTCACCTCTGTTCTCTGATAAGGACATGGTGGGATAAGGGCAAAGAAAACACTTGATTGACAAACACTTTTCTACTAAGAGGCCCCTAATTAACTGGGCCAACTATGTGAGATTGCACCTTTAACTACCACAAATTAGTTTGCTAACTCTTCGTACCAATGGCCTAAATGTTGGTTAGACATAGACTAGACCCATAGGCCACCAACAGCTTTCCCAGGGCCCAGGACTAGAGTTCTCACTTGCCGCCCCCCCATCACCTCCCATTGTCAGAGGTCTTGCGAGCCCCCCACCCGCCTCTCTTTCTCTTACACTCCCCTTCCTCATACACCTACTGGCTCTCTCCCCCTCTAATTCCCCTCATGGATAGGTAGACTGGCATGTCAGGGTGGGGGATTGGCATGAAGGCCCCGCATCTTAGGAGAGCTGGGGCCCCTGCTGCATACAGAGGCCCCAGCAGACAGATGTGGACGTTACACCCGACCTGAGGGCCAGCCAGGCCCTTTAGATCCATGATCCATCACGCCTTTCCCTTCAGATGAATTTTGGTGCACAAAAAGATCGTCCTCCTCCCAAAGACAGTATCAGGGCCACAGTGAACAGACTGAACCCAAAATACACAAACCACTAATGGACTTATTCTATATTCAAAGCATCTGATTGGCAGTTTCCTGTAAAAATTCCCCAATGAAGTCAATAGGGAATTTCAGACAAAAACAGCCCAATCGGGCGGATATAGAAAAAGCTCCTAAGAGGCTTATTCAATATACTGTGAAGCGGACAATCGCGGGAAAGACTCCCTTGACTTGGAAAGAGGCTTTCAGCCGATGGCACCATAGCATATTGAAATACCCTTTTAAATGATTCCCACCTTGGATTTCTAAAGCACACAACACAGAAATCCTCGCACACTGCCTATGCTGTCTGAATAATACTTATGATGAAATATCTTCTGCTGAAATATAAACATTATGCTAAGCAAGTAGAACAAACAGCCTCAAAACCCAGTTAATTATCAATGAGGCTTAATTCTCATTACTCATATTAATTGTGGAATTATACCTTTTCTCCAGGAGAATGAGGCTAATAATCAATCTATTTGTCTCCTTTAAGATAAGCTTCATTTTACTGAGCAGTCTGTCTAATTCAGGAGACGAATGGTTAGACTTGGGGCCAATGAGATTAAAGGCTTGATAGAGTTTCATTAGTCAACGGTAATGAAGCGGGTTCAATCGAAGAAGATCTTTTAATATGTGTTATTTGTATTCATGGTTAAATGATGTTGTAAATAAGATACCTTTACTGCCTTGCTGATGAGCTAAAATACGAGTGAAGTTTAACTGCTTCAATGGCTCTTTTCCAGCAGGATCTGCATATGTCTATTGTGAGGGCTGTGAGCCTTATAAAAGTGTTCAGATAACCTGGGCAATAAGGCCCAATAAAATTTTGGAATGCAACAAAATAAATACAACATACTTGTTGCTATGCATTAAATTATTTGGTTATTGTCTATCACCCCAATTGTACAGCGTTGTGGAACATAGTGGCGCATTATAAATACATTATTATAATTATTTAAGTGGCATGCAGTGAGTGAGATCCTATCATGATCAGTTTATCAGTTGCATACCTTGCACATGCCTTATTTTATTGACTGTTATGCCTTCTTCTCCTTTAGGCTAGAGTTGGCACATTTAAGTTTTTATAATAGGGGACACCGAAATCCAGTAGGAAATTTTAATTTAAACCCATATATTTCCTAAATGTTTTAGTGACAAAAATACACACCATTTCTTTCCCCTCATGCCCCATGGATGTCCCATTTTCCTCCCTCCTCTTCCCCCAATTACAGACACCGACACATATAACACTGTATATGGGATATATATATATATAATATATAATATATATTATATATATATATATATATATATATATATATATAAAAAATATATATATAATATATTATATATATATATATATATATATATATATATATATATATATATATATATATATATATATATATATATATATATATATATATATATATATATATATATATATATATATATATATATATATACATACATACATACACAGGTCTCAACAAATGTTCCTCCCCCTTTTCCCCCAATAACAGACACAGACACATATAAGACACCACCCTGTATATGGGGTATAAAGGCCACAGCTTTAATTAAACGCCAACATATATATATACATATATATATATATATAATTATATAGATATATATACAGTGTTCGACAATTATATACATTTACACGCCCGGGGCGTGTGGATTTAACCCCCGGGCGAGTAAATATTGGCCCAAGCCGCACACTTGTGTTTTTAAAATTTCCCTGGTCGCGCTGCTGTTTTTCCCGCGCTCGCGCTGGAGAAAAAAAAAAAAAAGCCGGAGGCGGGTTCATGTTGTTGGGGGAGATTACCCTGCCTCCGGCTCTCTGAGCAGTGCCTTCGCTCCTCCCCCACCTCTCAGCAATACTTTCCCTCCTCAGCGCTTCCACTCCTCCCCCTTCCGGCAGCCAGCCCCATGCAGGGCCATCTGTCACCCCGCCCCCCCTCGCATCGGGCCATCTGCCCCCCCTCGCATCGGGCCATCCGCCCCCCCTCGCATCGGGCCATCCACCACCCCCCCACCCCAATCTCTCCCGGCCTCTGTGACCCCCCCCTCACCCCAATCTCTCCCGGCCTCCGTAACCCCCCCTCACCCCAATATCTCCCGGCCTCCGTGACCCCCCCTCCTCACCCCACACGGCGTCGGTGTGCTGCCTCTGTGGACAGTCTGCGGATCTGTCACACAAGCACTCAGCTGTTAATGAAAACCCCGAGCCCTGCTCTTCTCCTGCTCTAATGGCCAGCTCAGCCGTTAGCAGGGGAAATCCCCTAACCGGTGCGACTCCCTGCTCTAAGCAGGGGAAATCCCCTAACCGGTGCGACTCCCTGCTCTAAGCAGGGGAAATCCCCTAACCGGTGCGACTCCCTGCTCTAAGCAGGGGAAATCCCCTAACCGGTGCGACTCCCTGCTCTAAGCAGGGGAAATCCCCTAACCGGTGCGACTCCCTGCTCTAAGCAGGGGAAATCCCCTACCGGCCCTTCTCCATTCTATCAGCGTCGGCGTCCGCCTCTGGAGGGGGCGCGGCCCCTTGCAGAGGCCCTCCTGCCGTGCGGAGGCCCCCGCTGCCATGTGCGACCCCCTGCCTTGCGGGTGAGTGTTTGTGTGTGAGTGATAGACTGTGTGTGTGTGTGTGTTTGTCTGAGTGTGAGTGAGTGTCTGTGTGTCTGTGCGTGTGTCACCTTCTCTCCCTCTCCCTGTGTCTCCCTCTCCCTGTCACCCTCTCCCTGTGTTACCCTCTCCCTGTGTCACCCTCTCCCTCTCCCTGTGTTACCCTCTCCCTGTGTCTCCCTCTCCCTGTGTTACCCTCTCCCTGTGTTACCCTCTACCTGTGTCACCCTCTCCCTCTCCCTGTGTCACCCTCCCTCTCCCTGTGTCACCCTCCCTCTCCCTGTGTCACCCTCCCTCTCCCTGTGTCACCCTCCCTCTCCCTGTGTCACCCTCCCTCTCCCTGTGTCACCCTCACTCTCCCTGTGTCACCCTCACTCTCCCTCTGTCACCCTCACTCTCCCTCTGTCACCCTCACTCTCCTTCTGTCACCCTCTCCCTCTGTCACCCACTCCCTCTGTCACCCTCTCCCTCTGTCACCCTCTCCCTCTGTCACCCTCTCCCTCTGTCACCCTCTCCCTCTGTCACCCTCTCCCTGTGTCACCCTCCCTCTCCCTGTGTCACCCTCCCTCTCCCTGTGTCACCCTCCCTCTCACTGTGTCACCCTCCCTCTCCCTGTGTCACCCTCTCCCTGTGTCACCCTCTTCCCTGTGTCACCCTCTCCTCTCCCTGTGTCACCCTCTCCTCTTCCTGTGTCACCCTCTCCTCTCCCTGTGTCACCCTCTCCTCTCCGTGTCACCCTCTCCTTCTCCCTGTGTCACCCTCCCTCTCCCTGTGTCGCCCTCCCTCTCCCTGTGTCACCCTCTCCCTCTCTCGCCCTCTCCCTGTGTCACCCTCTCCCTCTCCCTGTGTCACCCTGTCCCGCTCCCTGTGTCACCCTCCCTTTCCCTCTCCGTGTCACCCTCTCCCTGTGTCACCCACCCTCTCCGTCTCCCTGTGTCACCCTCTCCCTGTGTCACCCTCTCTCTGTCGCCCTCTCCCTCTCTCTGTCGCCCGCTCCCTCTCTCTGTCGCCCTCTCCCTCTCTCTGTCACCCTCTCCCTCTCTCTGTCACCCTCTCCCTCTCTCTGTCACCCTTTCCCTCTCTGTCGCACTCTCTTCTTCGCTCTCTCTGTCGCACTCTCTTCTTCGCTCTCTCTGTCGCACTCTCTTCTTTGCGCTCTCTGTCGCACTCTCTCTGTCGCACTCTCTCTGTCTCTCATTCTCTCAGTGTGTGTGTCTCTCATTCTCTCTCTTTCTCTGTGTGTCTCTCTTTCTCTCTCTTTCTCTGTGTGTCTCTCTTTCTCTCTCTTTCTCTGTGTGTCTCTCTTTCTCTCTGTGTGTGTGTGTGTGTGGGTGTGCCGCTCTGTGTGTGTGTGTGTGTCTGTCTGTCTGTCTCTCTGTCTGTCTCTCTCTGTGAAGCGCCGACGTCCAGACACTGGTTAAGGGGTTCAGGAAACTAGTCATTCACATCTGGCTTTTATTTCTAGATCCGACATTGATACACACACACACACACACACACACACACACACACACACACACACACACACACACACACACACACACACACACACACCTAATTGGAGTATAATGTAATACAATAAATACATTTATGTCAAAAACGAATGTTGTTCTGACTTGGAATTTATTAAATGTATTTTATTTATATATTTTATTTTATAGCGGGGTTGGGGACGGGACTAGGGGCGGGACTAGGTGGCGAGTAGATTTTTTGGTTGGGCGAGTAGATTTTTGGGTGATTTGTCGAACACTGTATATATATATATATATATATATATATATATATATATATAAAATACCCGTAAACGAACCGTGCCAGGCTGTCTGAGGCTGTGTCTTGAGCCTACATATACACGTGACTCGTGACCTACACTGCTGGCCGGATAACCGGCTTAGCCATCATTGTAATATATACCAACTGGGCATATCGCCATCTTCCCTAAACAATCCAGGGCATTAGCTCACCATTAGCTCACCATTGCACAACCACCCTTGAAACTCATCCCCTAGCAATTCCTGCTTGATTGCATGCCCGGAAAGGGAAAAACACAAAAAATACTTTTAATACATACAGTACATTGAACAAGAGAAACAGAAAAATGGAGCACTACGTCCAATACTGGCAAAGCCAGAAAAAAGTACAAGGATGCGTTCTCATAATAAAAAATATAGCTTATTTTAATGAATCAAAAACAAAAACCACACCAACGCGTTTCGGACTATTAATAGTCCTTTATCAAGGTGAATAACTACTTACCCATCGAGACACAGCCACGCCAATCGCCGACACTTCCGTGTACGTCACGTGACGCGGATGTCTGACGTCATCACGTACGGACGCGTCACACACACGTGTGTGTGAATCACAGCCCGGAGACACAGGGGGCGCGGCAAGGATACACATCCAACAATGTACAAGGCACTGGCCCACGAACACCAGTCGCCACTCCCCCGGCCGAAACCGAGCACATGACATCAACGCGCCCATAGACGCGACGTCATCGCTTGATTGCATGCCCGGAAAGGGAAAAACACAAAAAATACTTTTAATACATACAGTACATTGGAATGGTACAATGTTACTGGGCCCAAGAGCTAACTCCCTTTGACCCTTATACACGGATCAGGGGTAACACAAACGGGCTTGACCTTTATTAGAGAGTCTGATTACCCCCTCTCGTCACACCCACATTGAAAATGTCCATGCCCACCTCAGACAGATGGACCAAATCTCCCCAAAATAGGCCAACTTCTGCTTCCTCCAAATCTCTGTGCTGGACAATGACACCACCCATTTTCTCACCAGTGCTTGTCCCTACTATTCTCAATTGACTTGCTCCCCTCCAGCACAACCGAGAGACCACTTCTGAACACACAAATAGCACACCTGGAAATAACAACTACAGTTGACCCACATCCAGGTTCACATCGCCAATTAACTCTAGTGTTCGCCGCTAACACAGGTCATTACCCTCACATGGAAGACCTGCACACCCAAACCACTGCCTTTCATGCAGGACATGGGAAGGACATATGTCCACCACATACTCCCCTTCTTCAACCATGCTACTCTCGCGATGTCTGCGTGCAGGCCGAGTGGTCCCATATAGCCGGACTGCAGCCCTCCCAGCAGCCCAAAGACATGTGAATCTCTGCACCTTTAGACAACCCCGGTACATGAACCTGTAACAAAATGAACCAATTTATATTTGCTAAAACAGCAACTGTAGCCTAACTTAGCTTGCAAACCTCATAGACTCCCACCTGCCTATTTTCTTAGTTATGTCCAGCCTAGCCACTTTTGTTGCCACCCCAATGCAGAAGGAGTGTGACTCACAAGCTACCATATCCACATCGAGTTTTTCTAAAAATAACCGAAAAACTGTACAAAATTGGAACCATGTTAAAAGACACCCAGTCTCATGTGGCAGATAATGACTCGCCACATCCGGATGGACTGCTTCATAAACCCGCAACACTCTTAAAGGGCAGATTGGTGCCTCAGCCAAAGCCCCAATACATACTGTATAACCATCTGCCTTTACCTGAAAGGCAGAAAAAAATTGCACTCTCTCAAATGTGCGTATGTGCAAACATAGTGTAAAAAAAAACAGAAAGGTGTGAAATAACAGAGTGGAAACAATCCCCTGTGTGTGCTGGAAAAGTTAGGACACAGTGAATAAACGCAACAACAACAAAAAATGTCCACAATAAAAAAAGAAGCAGAGTCTTGGAAGACACTTGTCAATAAAATAACTCACGAAATGACAGATAATACTTCAAAAAGGATATACTGAAGAGTCTGCAGCCTCAAAAGACACTGACCAGGTCCAGAGATGAAATATGCAAAAACAAAGAAAAAGAAGCATAAACTCCCATAGTGTGATCCTTGTTTTATGTACAATAGGTAAAAATATCAAGTGGTCATACAAAAAGTAGAACATATGGTTGCAAAAACATGAAACATATGAAAAAATAGAGAAAACACGGCCGTGGATACGAAGATAAAAAATAGCAGACTGTAATGATTCAATCAGTAGAAGTCAATATATGCAAACGGCCTTACAAAATATAAATGAAATATCAGCATACCTGGGAGTCCACGTCGTTTGTCAGATGTTGTAGCCGATGTGATGGGGGCGCTTTGGAACGGCCCCACAGGGGCCACGCTCTCTTAGCACGCAGGTGGACTTGCAGGTGGCAGGGGAAAATGTGCAATCCAGAACCTAGGACACAGTGTGAACTGGTTCCCAGGCCTTACGAGCCTGTCCATTCTTGTTTTAGGTAACGTCACATAATGAACCCTGATTTAATGGATCTTTGTGGATCTAGAAATTTGTGTCAATTTAATGGCAAAATATACAGTTGGCAAGCTTAACGTTGAACTTTGAACTGTAAGGAATTTGGGTTAGTAAAAAAGTATTAATTCCTATTTGGGAGATTTTCTATAGTTAGCCTGTAGACGGACGTTCACAGAGGTACACAATTGGAGACTTTTATAAGGTGAAATTATAATAAGGCTTTATTGTGCCTTTTCCTTTTCATCAGGAAATCATCCAAACACAGGGGGGGGGAACAAAGCTTCTATTCACTTGGGAGTATCTCTAGTGAAAATACCATGCAATTAATTCACAACTCCCTAAGTCAAGCATGTCTCGCAGCCCCAAAACATATAGCATGAAATAAGCAGATATAAGCAGTCTCTAAATAATGAAAGTCTTATCTGTTTCTTGGAGGGAAAATCTTCTCAGTTCCTGGTTCAGCTTCATGTGTAGTAGTTTTCCCTGTGTCTTGAAATCAGCTCTGCTGTGTCTTGTGGCAGAGCTCAAGACATGGTCAGCTCTAGAAATCTGTGTTCTCTTGGTCAGTCTCTCCTGGGAGACTCAAGAACACTGCTCTGTCTCCAAAGTTCAGCCCACAAGTGAGCTAAGGAGTCACTTCCTTTCTCAACAGACAGGCTTTTGTAAGCAATCAGGCAGGTGGTGTTTATTAATTGACTACCAGCAGTTAACCACCACACTGCCAGATTAAAGGCACATTACTTGAACAGGGATTACTCCCCTGTTACATAGCCATATTGCCATCAATCTACAAGTGTTCTGTTTATGTACTCTTGGATTAACGTTTGATTCATTCACAAAATCACAAGAAAATCATGTTAATTAAAGTACTGGCCTTTGAAGTTGGGAAAACTGGCTCCAGACCAACACTAGTTACATGTGAACCTTACAATACCATTTTGTTAGTTGGGGCACAGATAGATTAAATAACATGATTTTTTCCCATGATCCACTGGATATAGTAGACCCACCAAGCCCTTCTCTTCTTCTGAATTTTGGTTGACCGAAGGATCATCAAATCTGACCCTTTGAAAGCACCACAACAGAGACTAACACTGCTGCTCCATTAGAAAACACTCTATACACATGGTAACAAACACAAGAGTCCTTTCTTCAAATGTTGTTGGAAGGTTAGTGGATCAGAGAAGGTAGGTGTTTATGCCCCATAAAATCTAACTATGAAACCTTAACAGCAACAGTAGGGATCTTTGAAACTAGACCTTCAGTGCCACTAAATCAATGAAGCAGAATGCACAAGGTAACATACTGTATGCGTAGGGCGTACAACAGATATGTCATTGTCTGCTTTTAGCATACTATTATATTGACAGTAAACATATAGAGTTGATTTATATACCTCTAAACAGTGCTACAATTGTTGTAATAGTAGCCAGCATGGGGTGAAAGGCTAAATGACTCACCAGTCCCTTTGTTCTTAATTGGCTTTCTTGGATAATCTAGCTCTCTCCATCTGACCATTAAAGGTGCAGTTCCACCCAACAGAGTCAAATGTGACACAGCAGATTACCAGCTTTATTTTACATTTTCCCTACTGTTTTCTAATTCTATTGTAATTTTTATTTAAAAGTCTACAGTACAATAGAGTTTTGTGGCAAAGTCCCAGCTGAAAGGACACCATCTGAGGTTAGAAAGGAATAATCCATACTGGGTTTTGGGATTCCGAGCCAGATTTTAGGTAGCCCATATCTTCAATACAGATGCTGCCATCAAGGACCCTTAAAAAGCCTGAGGCAAAAGAGGTTCACATAGTAATATGGGGGGGGGGGGGGTCAACTGGTGGAGACTGTGTGGAGGTTTCCAGGTTTGGTTTAGGTGGGCATGGTGGGGAGATTAGCAAATTCTAGGATGGTAATGCAGGTCACCAAGGGGAGGTCAGCCAGTGCTCCAATAGGGAACAATGTCATTATTTTATCATTTGGGTTTTGTTTTTTTAAAGGACTAGATGCCGATCTACTAATAAAACAGCAAATGCAATGTTTTTGTGATTGTGCATAATACAGCTAAACCCCGTTGTAACGCGGGTCTCGGGGTCCACCCCGAGACCACCGCGTTACTAACGGGGTCGCGAGAAAAAAAATGGCCGCCGCTTTAGCGCATATTCATCCCGCGGGACAGGAGATGGGAGCGGGCATGTCCCTCCGCTCCCCGCTTCCCCCTGTCACCGCGGGACAGGCCACGGGGCAGGAGATGGGAGCGGGGATGTCCCTCCTGTCCCCGCTTCCCCCTGTCACCGCGGGACAGGCCGCGGGGCAGGAGATGGGAGCGGGGATGTCCCTCCTGTCCCCGCTTCCCCCTGTCACCGCGGGACAGGCCGCGGGGCAGGAGATGGGAGCGGGGATGTCCCTCAGGTCGCCGCTTACCTCAGATCCCTCCACGTGCCCGGTGCTCCCGATGCCTGCATGGAGGTGGTAGCGGGGGGTTTCTTCTCCCCACCGCTGTCCCCGGTGCTCCCGCTGCCTGCGCGGGAGGAGGGGGGGGAGCGGGTGGTGGTGCTGGTGTAAGTGTCTGTCAGTGTGTGTAAGTGTCTGAGTGTGTGTGTAAGTGTGTGTAAGTGTGTGTGAGTGTCTGTGAGTGTCTAAGTGTGTGTAAGTGTGTGTAAGTGTCTGTGAGTGTCTGTGAGTGTCTGTAAGTGTGTGTGAGTGTGTGTGAGTGTCTGTGAGTGTGTGTGTGAGTGTGTGTGAGTGTCTAAGTGTGTGTAAGTGTGTGTAAGTGTGTGTGAGTGTGTGTGAGTGTCTGTGAGTGTCTGTGAGTGTGTGTGAGTGTGTGTAAGTGTGTGTGAGTGTCTGTGAGTGTCTAAGTGTGTGTAAGTGTGTGTAAGTGTGTGTGAGTGTCTGTGAGTGTCTGTGAGTGTGTGAGTGTGTGTGAGTGTCTGTGAGTGTGTGTGAGTGTGTGTGAGTGTGTGTAGGTGTGTGTGAGTGTCTAAGTGTGTGTAAGTGTGTGTAAGTGTGTGTAAGTGTGTGTGAGTGTCTGTGAGTGTCTGTGAGTGTGTGTGAGTGTGTGTGAGTGTGCGTGAGTGTGCGTAAGTGTGTGTAAGTGTGCGTGAGTGTGCGTAAGTGTGTGTAAGTGTGTGTGAGTGTCTGTAAGTGTGTGTGAGTGTCTGTCAGTGTGTGTAAGTGTCTGAGTGTGTGTGTAAGTAAGTGTAAGAGCCGGAGCGGGAGGTGAGCGGGAGGTGAGAGGTTTGACAGGGAGGGGGGGCGTGGCTTGAGCGGAGGGACCCGCTACTCTCCCCCCCCTCCCTCCACGGACTGCAGGAGGGAGCTGCTACTCCCCCCCCCCCTCCCTCCACGGGCTGCAGGAGGGACCCGCTACTCTCCCCCCCTCCCCGGACTGCAGGAGGGAGCTGCTACTCTCCCCCCCCTCCCCGGACTGCAGGAGGGAGCTGCTACTCTCCCCCCACTCCCTCCACTGGCTGCAGGAGGGACCCGCTACTCTCCCCCCCCCCTCCCTCCACGGACTCGGGCTGGAGCACTCATACATACACACATACACACATACACACACACAGGCACTCACGCACTCATACACACACACGCGCGCACACACATGCAGGCACTCACGCACTCACACACACACACAGACAGGCACTCGCACTCACACACACAGACCGCTAACCCCCCCCCCCCCCGCCGCAGTACAGGGCCCGCCGTAGCCGCAGCGCAGGACCCCCCCACCCCCCCACAGCACAATGACTTCCCACCCCCTTAACTTTGTCAAACAAAAGTCACAAGACGTTGTACAGGCAAAATACATCTGTTAAAGTGCAGTTGTCTGTTTATTTCTATATAATAATTGTGTGCAGTGTGCAGTGTGTGTGCAGTGTGTGTGCAGTGTGTCAGTGTGTGCAGTGTGAGCAATGAGGAGTGTGTGTGCAGTGTACAGTGTGTGTGCAGTGTGTCAGTGTGTGTGCAGTGTGTCAGTGTGTGCAGTGTGAGCAATGAGCAGTGTGTGTGCAGTGTGCAGTGTGTGTGCAGTGTGTCAGTGTGTGCAGTGTGAGCAATGAGGAGTGTGTGTGCAGTGTACAGTGTGTGTGCAGTGTGTCAGTGTGTGCAGTGTGAGCAATGAGCAGTGTGTGTGCAGTGTGTCAGTGTGTGCAGTGTGAGCAATGAGCAGTGTGTGTGCAGTGTGCAGTGTGTGTGCAGTGTGTCAGTGTGTGCAGTGTGAGCAATGAGCAGTGTGTGTGCAGTGTGCAGTGTGTGCAGTGTGTCAGTGTGTGCAGTGTGAGCAATGAGGAGTGTGTGTGCAGTGTACAGTGTGTGTGCAGTGTGTCAGTGTGTGTGCAGTGTGTCAGTGTGTGCAGTGTGAGCAATGAGGAGTGTGTGTGCAGTGTACAGTGTGTGTGCAGGGTGTCAGTGTGTGCAGTGTGAGCAATGAGCAGTGTGTGTGCAGTGTGCAGTGTGTGTGCAGTGTGTCAGTGTGTGCAGTGTGAGCAATGAGCAGTGTGTGTGCAGTGTGTCAGTGTGTGCAGTGTGAGCAATGAGCAGTGTGTGTGCAGTGTGGCAGTGTGAGCAATGAGCAGTGTGTGTGCAGTGAGTGTGTGCAGTGTGTGCAGTGTGCAAAAAAAAAACGGGAGCCACGGGAAAACCGCATTATAACCGAATCGCGGTATAACGAGGCGCGTTATAACGGGGTTTAGCTGTATCTGCATTACCAGTGCTGACCTGTATACAGAGGTGACCCTGAGAGGCTGCCCTCACACATTTCCACATGGCAACTTCTGCTGTTTATTCTCCCTTTCTCCACTCCCCCAGGCAGCATAGTGAGGTTTTCCATGCAGATTACAAAGGGCCTCATCAGAAAAGAAATCTTAAATCTTCTCAAGATTTTTTTTGTGGTCTACTAATGTTGCTAAATCAGAGGAAATTAGAAGCCATATCAAGGTTGTGGGCTCACGTTTTAGGAATAAAATACAGTTTAAAGAAATATGTGAGCAGGGAAAAAAACTAGAGGTGAACACTCATCCTACTATTCGAAATTAAAGAAATCTGTAGAAAAAAAAAATTATGCATACATGGTGAACGGCACCATTAAAGGGACTATGCTATTTGCGACTTGTTGTGATGCAGTGAAAGTTCTTTTATGTCAATGTTCACATTCATGGAATATAAGAAAGTGGGTTACCCTGTTTTTTACTGTAACGCTGATTTGTACGCCACGGTGAGCCACCTTAGATTTTGCAGTTTCAAATGACAAGAAGAAAGGGAAAAAAAACCTGCATAAGAGGTACAAACTTGGCTATCTCCTATTATATTATGGCTCCAAATAACCATTCTATTAACTCTACCTACTAGCAATTACTGGTGAAAATGATGCTAAACCGATGCAACATAAAGAGATACACACAATTTCATATGGGACCAGAAACTTTGTTATTCCACTGTTCTTGGCTGTCACATTAAATGGAGCATTTCATTATGAACTTGTGAGTAGAGTTGTACTTTGTACCTCTGTCTTTAAGGAGACCGGCACTTTTAAGAAATTGTGTAACTGTGTTGTGTTGGCTGCACAAGCAGGTTTCTCCTCGCCTGAACCTGTTTCCCCCTAACTTGGAATTGTACTACATAGTGATGCAACATAAAATTAACTCTCAGTGTGAACTTATGGCAAACATCTTTTCAAATAGTTGATACTGAATATAGATATATTCCCTACCCATCCTTCGGGTCTCAGATATTCAAATGTTTATCCTGCTCATTATTGCTGACCATGTGCCCACCTCATTAATCGTGCATATTTTCTCAACTTGTGTTACAAATGTGGTGTTTCCTCTCCTTGTACTTTTGATTGCATCTCCTGTCTCTGCTGCTTTTATTTTGTGTATGTTGTTCATATAAATCAGAAATAAAGGGTGCTATTCAATAAACAGGGATAGTGCAGATTGGGGCACTATCAAAAGTTTAATTCACGTCTTTTCAATGGAATGCCTTTCTCGTTTCCCAGACTCACGGAACAGCCTCAGACAAGGATTTACACAACCACATTGTCGTCAGCGTCTTTGCAGATAACAATTCCACTTTGATCGGACTACGGAACTTTGTCATGCCTCTACGCACCAGCAACTTCACCTTCAAGGAACTGAAGCACATTGTATTTGTGGGGTCACTGAAGTACCTCAAGAGGGAATGGAAAACCATCCAGAACTTCCCAAAGTTGTTTGTTTTCCCAGTGAGTGATAGATATATTCTTGTGTCTTGCACTATTAAGAATATCAGTCAGCATGGAAATGTTGAAGGAAACTAGTGCCCTACCATCAACTATGCTCTCTGCCCAGCATTTAAAGGTGCAATCCCTGTTCGTTTACAAAATAACACATTTTGAAAACCACTTAACAATATATAATTTATCTTAAACACGTTATCAGACTTAAAGCAAATATTTGTCTGTGTTTGTTTCTTTTGAAATAAAGGTGAACTTTATTTCATTGACAAGCTTCCCTTAATTGAAAGGCCACAATCAAGTGTTTACTCAGCCTATAGTCCACGATGTCCCCAAATATAGATGGTGAGAGGGGGTTGCAAACTTCTATTCAGCACATAGTGTTGTCAAAAAAAAAAAATATATATATATATAGTTACCAGTCCGAGAACCAATAAAGGAGACAGCATACAGCAAGGAGTAATCCAAAAGTAATGTATTAGAAAACACACTGTTACACGAATGCCAACGTTTCGGTCCCACAAGCCCTGAGGAAGGTCTCCCTGTGGGACCGAAACGTTGGCATTCGTGTAACAATGTGTTTTCTAATACATTACTTTTTGATTACTCCTTGCTGTATGCTGTCTCCTTTATTGGTTCTCGGACTGATAACTATACTGCATCATTTTATGGGACAGGCATCTGCTTTATGCTCTACATCAGTGTGCTGACTGGCTCTGTGACTCTCTCTCTCTCTATATATATACTTAACCCTGGCTGTGCTCAAAGCTGTGACCATGCAGCAAGCTTAAGCCTATAGGGAACCATGTTAAAAATGGTTATTGAGGCAAAAAGTGACACTGTGTGCTCATTTGCATGTCATTTCCCAGAATCCCTTGCTGCAGTGGAAGTGCTGTATGCTGGGTGATAATGGGGAAAGGCGGGGTTGCAGACCTGCCTAAGACATGCAGATGAGCATACAGTTATATTTGCATATTTGCTTTCCTGTGGAGGGTTTTTGTCACTTTTTTTACTCACCATAACTTAACTCAGTATTATGGTTTAGCCTATCCCATAGCCTCTCTTGCATTCCCAGTAAAATCAACCCCACACTGATGAGACCCATCAAGGTCGAAACGGCTGTCTGTGGGTGGTTTTCTGGGTATGCACCTTAACCCTGGCTGTGCTCAAAGCTGTGACCATGCAGCAAGCTTAAGCCTATTGAGAACCATGTTAAAAATGGTTATTGAGGCAAAAAGTGACACTGTGTGCTCATTTGCATGTCATTTCCCAGAATCCCTTGCTGCAGTGGAAGTGCTGTATGCTGGGTGATAATGGGGAAAGGCGGGGTTGCAGATCTGCCTAAGACATGCAGATGAGCATACAGTTATATTTATATATATATATATATATATATATATATATATATATATAGTAAAATAAGTACTTATAAGTGTCTGAATCTTTATTATTTTTGTCACAACTCACCTTGTTGTGTCCCCCTACAGTACACTTCTCTGGTAATATGATCTTAGAAGTCAGGATCAGCATAATTTTGCTGAAATATGTTTTCTTGTCCAGGGTTCTGGGCTGTCCTGTGCTAACCTGAGGGCCGTGGGCATACAGGAATGCACCATGAGTACTGTTCTGTCTTCCAACTGGATCTCTGACAGTATACCACATTTGGGAGACACGGAGTGTATATTGGCCACGCTTAACATAAGGTCCATGCAGTTTAAGGACAGAACTGTAAATCCAGGTAAGAGCAGAGCCACTCCCTGGCATCTTGTTAACCTTTCAGAAACCGTTACACAATGAAATCACATCACACTAAACTTAATCATAATTAAATTGTGTCATTCTTTTTATCACACCCATGCACACACATCAGTTCCCTCCACTGACTTCAGTGCTATCTCCCTTAAAGTATTGCACATAACAGTCCTTAGAAATCAGTGGTATCAGTCATAGGGCCTTACTCCACTCACTGTATATATATGAAGCGGTTGTTCAGTCCTTTTTTTGGCTGAAAGTCCCCATTGAAGCCTGTGGGTATTTTTGTCCAAAAACGTCCCCAACGGCCGCTTTCATGTATGTAGAATTACCCTCTTAATCTTTTCCCTCAAACCCAATACTATAACCCTATTGTCAGGAATACCACCTTTTACATAGCAGCTGCCTCCCGAGAAATCAATTGAAGTACCCCCTTTAACGTCTAAATACTTGAAGAAGAGACTTGTAAAGTTTCAAAGCTCTGTAGACAAAACATCTATGAAGAGCTATTATTTTGGTTAAAACCTACAACAAATCCATACCCTTCAAAGTTAGAATTCTCTCTAATAATGTGAGTGAACCGCAGTTTGGTACACAGAATGCATGTTCCCCACCATTCCAATTAATCTGGTGGACATGGAGAATGGGATCCAGAAGAAAAGCATTGTGGCTATGGTACAGATCTTCTCTAATGCGTGTCAGACTTCTAGAATTTGATCATATTAAACAGTAAATACAAATAACACTTGTGGTGCATTTGCATGTCTCAGACAGCAACCCTGTCTTTCCCCATTATCACTTAGCAAACAGTGCTTCAACTGCAGCCAGGAATTCTGGGTAATGAGCACAGTGTGTCACTCTTCTTAATTCATTTTAACATGGTACAAAACAATTAGATTGTAAGAATTTTCTTAATTACAGATCTATATGCACTTGTATCCCCACTGTTTATAAACATAACTACACAATTGCCCGTTGCCTGCAATCTATATGATGAAGGGGTGCATAGTCAATGCCACTGGGGCAAGTAGAGTCTACCTGTTGTGCAATAACAGGGCATCTGACTCCTATTTTATCAGCTTGTCTTAACATTGATGTACTCTTTTGTCATACAATGTTATTGTCCTCCCTCCCATATTGTACTGAGCGGCAGAACAGGTTGGTGCCATACAAATAAAAGCTAATCTAACAAATGGTACTTGTGGATATGAGGAGGACAGATTGAAGCTATTTTAGACCCAGCTCCAATTCATAGGGGTGACAGCATTGCCTTTGAAGTGGGTCTGTCATCCTATGTGCCCTTTTTCTTTATGTATTGGTGGGCAGTTGTTTGCACCATTTGTCTTGCCTCTGAAGTGGAAGGACCCTGTTCTAAACCCAGTGCCACCTCTTTGTGACTTTCGGCACATTCGTATGCACCACACAGGCCCGACAATTCCTTCTGTCTACATACTCTGTATTAATATAATAAGAACATAAATTTAAATTAGTAGTAGTAATATTGGCATTTTATTAAGATGGTCATTATATTGGTAATGCAGAACGATCATGTGGTTGTGGAGAAGAGAAATTAATGGACCGTAGGTAGATTCCTTCTCTCTGTCAATAGGCTGCTATGTGTATTTTAGCAAAGATGAGTTGCTTGTGACCTACACTTGGTTCCAGCAAATGCCTTTACTTATGCTAATAAACACTAATGGCTCTTTGCTGTCCCTGGAATTCCCTGTAAATCTCAGAGCAGTTCTAATTGAATAGCTGAGGATTTATGAGCTAATAAGTTGCAGATACTTTGTACTTATCTGAGGATATTAGACATGTCAGTGCCAGACTTTGAGCCGTTTCTCTGACTTGTCTGATGATTAAATTAATTACTTTTCATGGCAGGATTTGCACTTGGTTTGTGATAAATCTCAGCGTGTGAAATGTCACATGATGCCAGCAGTATTTGCCAACTTGACTCCATGTCATCATGAGACTGGAATCCGGCTCAGGGTTTTACCAACCAGATTTCACTGGAATTAAAACTAGACACAAACTAGTCTCATGACGACAATAAAAAGGTGTCACCTAATACTGAAGTACTTATTTACTCTGCACTATCGCAACTGGACTAACACAGCGATTTCTATTTAATTCATGATGTAAAAGAAATACTGTGCCAATGAACAACAGGTTTATCAATAAAAATGTTGTTTTTGGCCAACCTATTTTACCTATTTTCCTGTGATACTGTAAAGCCTCAGATTCCATTACATTTCAATTTAATTTGCATAGTTATAATATTTTTATTATTATATAGCGCTGATAAGGTACACAGTGCTGTACATTTAATTTATTTAGTCACCGTGACCCATATACCTTACAATCTAATTTTGGTGCCTCGGGCACAGAGAGATGAAATTAGCTGACTTGCTCAAGGTCATAAGGACTGCTGACACTGGCATTCAAACCATTTTTCACCCACTTCAAAGGCAGTGATACTACCAATGGACTACCCTTTCAGGCCTATTTGTATTTCAATTGCTGTTTTCAATCCCTTTACTCAATTAACCTCCACCACCCCTGCTAAGAGGAGTGGTCCAGACACCAACTACCCTTCCAATAAAAATAAAAAAGAGCATGACCTCTTCAAGCATTCCACTGTCTCTGAAAAAACTTCTACCCAAAGAATTCAATGGAGTCATTGTTTAATTTTTTTTTTTTACTTAATGTATATAGCAAATAAGTCAGTGGGCTGAAAGGTACTGTATACCAACAGCCTGGCAAGATAATGCATCACTTTCATTATGCATCTCCTAATGTTGATGTATGAAGGTGCTTTGCATTGACCTTATGATCACATGCATCAGGGTGCAGTTTGGGGAGTGGTTATGAGGGAAGCTAAGGCGATAGATATGTAACCCCCTGTGCGATGAGCTCACACACACTCAAACTGCCCCCCTGGCAGGTTTGTCTCCAATGTGCTCTGGACATACTGTATGATTGTGATGAACATGCTGAGCAGCCAATAATAATGGCATTTAGTGCATGTGCAAATGGCAAGGCCGACCGGCTGGCAAATTGGTGGCCACGCATGCACAATGGGTGCTTGCCAGCCGCACATGCACGTCATCCATGCACATGAGCGATCAGCACTAGCTAGCACTTGTGCGATCGGTGCTTGCCAGTCGCCCATGCACGATTGGCGCTTGTCAGCAATGGGCGCTTACTGGCCGCGCAAACGCACAAGCGGCTGGCAAAGCACCAATCACACGTGTGACCGGCAAGTGACGGAAAAAAAGGGACTTGTTTAAAGTCGGGACCTGGGACAACGTCTAAAAAAAAACAGGACTCTCTCGGCTAAACCGAGATGTCTGGTCCCCCTAACTATGAGGGAGAGGATGCGTTAGGAAGGGGGGCGGCCATGGTGGATCAGATCTGTGCAGACCTGAGTGCTATCAGGTCCGGTCGTGGTCTGTAGAAGGTGCAGCTGGAGAGAGAGACCAAGCGTCTCTGGAAGGGACCCTCAACGGCAATAACAGCGCAGTGGTACCAAAGCACCCTTTTCGAAGAACAGGCCTGCAACAGGTTCAGTACACCACGTGCCGGCACCATCATAAGCCAACATACCCAGGAAGGGGTGGCTACTACACCACTGACACTGACTCACACACGCGCAACATTATTCTGGGATTGCGTATTACCCTGTATATTGTGTGTAGGGATCCTCATCTGAGGATAACATAGTACCTGGGTTAGTAAGGTGCCAGTAAACTAGTTATATTGTTCATACTTTGTGTTATTCCTGCTGTCTGACCGTAGTCCACGTAAGTTATTAAGAGGGACTCAGGCCCAAGCCTCAGCTATAGTTATAGTATAGTTTTGAGAGCCAAAAGAAGAGGGGTTACAGATAGGTGGGGAAATATTAGACCTGGTGGAACATTACAATGGGATATATCAAAGATTGATGATGTACTGTAATCCTTGCAATTTTTCTTTCACTTCATCAATTTTATCTCCCAGGTGTCAACTATATAATAATAACTTTATTTTATAGGGCTTTTCTCCCAATAGGTCTCAATTTGCTTCACAGCACAAAGGAATTTTTACGGACACAATCCCAGATGAGCATACAATCTGTTTTTTTTTTGTGCCTGAGGCACAAGGAGATAAAGTGACTTGCCCAAGGTCACGGAGAGCTGACACTGGGAAATGAACCAGGTTTACCTGATTCAAACTCAGTGTAAGGCTAGGTCCCCAGTGCAGCCGGCCTAGATGTCCAGGCTCACTACACCATGTGATGCATCAGCCAGCAGGGACTACAAGAGGATTGTGATCCATAGCGGCAACGCGTCACGTGGTGTGGCAGGGAGCCAATGAGGAGGGGAGATCGCCAGCAGCCTGGCATAAACAGGAGGGGGGTGGGTACACAACAATGACATAGTACTAGAAGTGTGGTAAAAAGCCAGGAAGGCTGTGGCAAAACATACCTGATGAAACATATGCAATATGGATAAATTCTCTTTGGTCCAAAATACGCCACAATTGCGAACTTGGGCCACAACTTCTCTCATCTCTGGCATCACCTGCTGTGCCTAGGTGTCAAATAAAGAAGAAGTCTTACTTTAGATGTAGGAGCAGAGTAAATATTTGTAGCGTCAAAGTGCAAATATTAGGAGTTTGACACATAGCCCCTTTTATGCACGTGCTAAGCTGTCTCTACCCCTTTCCAACATCAAACCAGACACTGTGAAGTGAAATTGCAATATTAAGCATTCTCCCAGTCTCCGAAGTAATGTAATTCTTTGTAATTGAATGCGAGTTTTATTAAACACCTCTCGGGATGAACACTTTCCCTGTTCTCTGTATCCAAGCTTTCACTTTCAATTACTTCCCTTATGTTGGCAGCTTAAAAAAAAAAAAATTCTAACTACGTTACCAAAAAACTAAATTACCATCCCTCGGGAATCAGGGCCAACAAATTAACGGGCTTAGCTTTTTCATTAACTCTTTCAGTTCTGAAAGAGATATATCTAGATGTTTTTATTGTGTGTGTGTATATATGTGTATATATATATATACCATCACGTTTTAAGTTATGGTGGGTGAAAAAGGCGACAAGAAACCTCCACCGTATTGCATACAGCAAATAAAAAGATCACTTGTGAGCACAGTCTTGTGGTTTGTTCAGATGCAACTTTGCAAACCTAAGCCGTGCTGCCATGTTCTTTTTAGAGAGAAGAGGCTGTTTCCTGGCAACCCTTCCAAACAAACCATTCTTGTTCAGTCTTTTCATAATTGTGCTGTCATGAACTTTAACATTTAACATGCTAACTGATCACCTTTTGTAACAATGGTTTTTCAGGCAAAAGGTGACACGGTGTGCTCATTTGCATGTCATTTCCCAGAATCCCTTGCTGCAGTGGAAACACTGTATGCTGGATGATAATGGTGAAAGGCATGGTTGCAGACCATTGGGTCAATTTAATTGTTTTTTATATTATATATATATTTATATATATTTCTAATAATATTTTTATTTGCTATATGCTATACAGTGGAGGGTTTTCAGTAACCTTTTTCACCCACCATAACCTAAATAGTGTGTGATGATAACCTACCCAAGTCTAAAATTACAAAGCCAGTACAACCAACCTCACACTGATGAGACCCAAAAGGTCCAGCTATCTCTGAGTGGGTTTTCTGGCTTTGCATCTAATCCCAGACTGTGTTTAAAACAGCGAGCATTGTCTTAAGGGTTCCATGTGTAAATATACACAGAGGGCACGTCGCTACACCAAACACACATACACTTAAACAAGAAACAATCTACCTGGTGCAAGGGAGAAAGCACAAATCAATACACACAAATAATCCTAGGATTATAATCAGCCCCCTATAATTACACTCAAGGTAGGTGACAAAAAAATCTATTGTCTACTAATAACTGGCTAGATAGTAGCCAAATCCTAGCATAGGATTCACCACCAAAAGGTCACACTCAAATAAAAATAAAAAAGACTTTATTAGTTATACAGTAAAAAACGACGAAACACTCTAAAAATGCACAGCAGTGCATAGATAAAATCCAAAATGTGTTTGGTCACGGTAACTATATGAACAGATAGTGTTCCAAACATATAGCTGATAATGAGTCAGATACTATGCATAGAGCTGCACTATTGCATACACAGGTATAGTGAATAATAAATGGATATTGAGGGAAGATAGCAGTGGGCTTAATGCAAACGCTATGTGATAGAAAATCTAACCAACAAATCCTCTGTATAGGGTGATCAGTGAACTCAGGTATAATCAGTAAATGGATATATATAGAGAGAGGCCCTAAAACAGCTTGGTTGGGACCAATGCACCCATGCACAGAATAAATATTCACATATAATCGTTGTAATTAGTCAATAATAGACTCTGAGTAGTAACTCTGGGTAGCGCACGCGGAAATGCACAAAATGAACACTCCAAAGCATAGAACGAGCACTCACATACAAAAGGGTGTCTACCCGCCACCAGGTAGACCGATAGTGTCTGGCGTGGGTAATCTTACATCCCACGCCAGTATCTATCTTGACACATTCCTACGCCCTTTTGAGGAAACTCTTCCCTCATATCTCAAAGATACTAAAGCAGCTTTGCTGAGAGTAGAGGACATTACAGTGGACAATAACACCTTACTTGTGGGGATTGATGTTGAGAGCTTGTTTACAAGTATCCCTCATTCCTCAGGACTACAAGCTGTCCAACATTTCCTTCGGGCAAGAGATACTCATTCAAAGGTACACAATGACTTTGTTTTAAAGTTACTAAACTTTGTGCTGACCAGGAACTTCTTTTTATTCAATCAAAAAATCTATCATCAAATTCAAGGCACCGCCATGGGCACCACGTGTGCTCCCACCTATGCCAATCTATATCTGGGCTGGTGGAAGGAAACCGTGGTGTTCATGGAGGACTACTCTCAGTATACTGACCATATCGATCTCTGGTCACGGTACATCGATGATGTGCTTCTCCTATGGAGCGGCACTATAGAACTCCTGGTCGAGATCATTGATAAGCTGAATGACAACACACACAATCTCAGACTTACCTTTGAAATCCAAACCGAGAGTATCAATTTCCTTGATATCACCATTTACAAAAAGCAAGATGGTAAATTAGAGACAACTATATATCGCAAACCCACCGCGACTAATAGTCTCCTCGCAGCAGATAGCCACCACCCAAGACACCTTATTTCCAACATCCCTACTGGGCAGTTCTTACGCCTTAAACGCAATTGTACGACCATAACAGAGTTCAAAATCCAGGCCAAAGACCTTACCAGACGTTTCATAGATAGAGGGTACTCCAAGACATCAGTCAAAAAAGCCTATCGTAGGTCCCTTACCACACCCAGACCCAGTCTCCTTACTGACCACCCCAGAATCACTGATAATGAGACACAGACAATCCGGTTCATTGGTACTTATTGTAACCAGTGGTCAACCATCCGCAGGATTCTGAGCAGACACTGGCATATACTACTCCAGAATCAGGATCTGGCGAAGATTTTGCAGCCTACACCTAATATGGTTAGCCGCCGAGCGGTCAATCTACGTGATCGTTTGGTTAAAAGCCATTTTCAGACCAAACCATCACGCACATGGTTAGACCATAAACCTAATGGTACATACACCTGTGGACGCTGTAAGGCCTGCCCTTCAGTTAAGGTCACCAAAACTTTCACAGACTCTACTGGCATACACACTTATACCATCAAAGACTTTATTAATTGTCTAACCACAGGCGTGGTATACCTCATTCAGTGCGCATGCGGTAAGCAGTATGTTGGTGAAACTCACAGGGCATTCAAAATACGGATTTTGGAGCACCTCGGGTCAGTGCGTAACAAATTAGACACACCCGTGGCTAGACATATTAATGATGCACATCATGGGGATGCCTCCAACCTGAAATTCATGGGCATGGCACATATTCCCTGGGGCCCACGTAAGGGCAACTGGGACATGAGCCTACGTCAGCACGAATGCCGTTGGATTTATCACCTCAACACACTGGCACCAAATGGTCTGAACGAGGGTTTTATTTTCTCGCCATTCCTCACATAGGGTTAGGGGGATCCAGGTATATAGATCTATTAATTCTAGCGTAGAAGGAGCCGTTTTGACTTTTTAGGCAGCGCCGTCTTGTGTAGTTCACTCCTACACCATCTACTCTGGTCCCCCTATTTGCCCTCTGTGCATCATTCATATGCCTTATGTCCTAAACCTTTGTGATTATCTGTGGAATCACCTCCATATCATATACCCTGGCACTCTTGCTGCTTTTCCTACTTGCATGCCTGCTGTTCATCTACCATTAGGGCATTTGTCGCCCTTTATTAGGTTAGGTTTCCTTTGCCTCTCCATGTGGGTGCTCAACATACAAGTAGTCACATGATTATATATTTTTTTATCAGTCCTACCTTGCCTCTCTGGATCTCCTTCCCAAACCCCCTCCCCTCCCCATCCCCCCCTCCTCCCCCCGGTTCCTTTATGTTGCGTCATGGTTACATCTGTACCTGCTGTGCCTCTTTAATAGTATTAGGCATACGTCACTCGTCCCTCCAGGGAGGGTACAAAAGGTTCCACTATACGACGTTACTTGCTACCTACTCCTCCCCCTTGAGAAAGCGCGTGGTGACGCGTGAAACGTACGTCGGGGTACGCCGTGACGTCATCACATTGACGCATGCGTGTTTTGTGTTTGGAGGAAAGGTCTCTCCAGCTAATACACGGAGCAACAGGCTGCTTATTGCTATCACGTATCAGGTTGTATACTATCCTACTTTGGTTTGGTGTTACTCAACCTCTCTGGGGGCTTGTACTTGCGCACTTTGCAGCGTGCGCTACCCAGAGTAAGTACTCAGAGTCTACTATTGACAACAAACAAACGATTGTATGTGAGTGCTCGTTCTATGCTTTGGAGTGTTCATTTTGTGCATTTCCGCGTGCGCTACCCAGAGTTACTACTCAGAGTCTATTATTGACTAATTACAACGATTGTATGTGAATATTTATTCTGTGCATGGGTGCATTGGTCCCAACCAAGCTGTTTTAGGGCCTCTCTCTATATATATCCATTTACTGATTATACCTGAGTTCACTGATCACCCTATACAGAGGATTTGTTGGTTAGATTTTCTATCACATAGCGTTTGCATTAAGCCCACTGCTATCTTCCCTCAATATCCATTTATTATTCACTATACCTGTGTATGCAATAGTGCAGCTCTATGCATAGCATCTGACTCATTATCAGCTATATGTTTGGAACACTATCTGTTCATATAGTTACCGTGACCAAACACATTTGGGGATTTTATCTATGCACTGTTGTGCATTTTTAGAGCGTTTCGTCGTTTTTTACAGTATAACTAATAAAGTCTTTTTTATTTTTATTTGAGTGTGACCTTTTGGTGGTGAATCCTATGCTAGGATTTGGCTACTATCTAGCCAGTTATTAGTAGACAATTGATTTTTTGTCACATACCTTGAGTGCAATTATAGGGGGCTGTTTATAATCCTAGGATTATTTGTGTGTATTGGGTTCCATGTGTAGCCAGGTCCTCTCTGGGTATTTTGTGCCCTCTTCACTGCGCTTACCTCCACGGCGACCGGGAAGGATGCGGTCGGTTGCAGGGGCAGGTGAGGATCGGGCGCGAGTGCAAGCGCCTGCAGGTGTTCCGGATGGGGGGGGGCGTGTGGGTGCCGGGCGGTGATAGCGTCACCGAGGACTCCCGACGTCTCCTGCAGAGGGGGCAGCCATCTTCTTTTTGCTCGCACATGCGCAATTGGAGCTCTGGCGGCCATTACAAGTTGCGCATGCGCAAGGACAAGCGCGCAAAGCACTAGCCAACCAGGGAAGGCTCTTGGTAGGGACTACAAGTCCCATGAGCCTCAGGAGAGCCCCACATGATGCCTCCAATAGGAGGGCAGGAATCTCGGAAGGCTAGAAGAGATACATTTTGCGCGCTGTGAGGAGCACCCCAGTCGGAAGAGGGACAGCAAATGGTCAAGTAGTGTCCAGGGAGTGGTACTCCTCTGGGCTAGGCCAGACTGTGTCCCCCAGGCACCAATTAGGCCTCGACTCACTAGTAGAGCAGTGATTGCTTTAGGGACAGGCCCTGAGGTAGGGACTCTGCCCCATTATCTATTTGGTAGTCAGGGACACAGTATTACGCAGCGCAGCCCTGCAAGGTGGGTTCTGGGATCAGAACACCACCAAGGACACAGAGACTATACAGTGATATTATCCATGCCGGAATTCACCCTACGCGGATGACGACGTCGGACCGGACGGAATCCCTGTCGTATTCTGCGGAACCCAGTTGCAGGAGCCCTGGCCAGGTATAGTTCTACAAGTGCACCAACACTGTAAAGCAACGCAAGGATCACGCCTAAAGGGTGGGGGTACCACTTGGGGACACTTACGTGGTAGAGTGGCCAAGTGCCCTGAACAGTACTTTGGACACGGTGTGGGGGTATATAATATGTGAAACCCTTTATGCAATATAAAAGTGATTGACATATATTCTATATGCAGATCCAGTAAAGGTTATTCTTGTTTATTCATATTGTGTGTTATTGAGTTGTGTCCTGTGAGAGGCACCTCCCGCTCTGTCGGGATCCCTCTCAGGTGGGAGGCATTGCATCACGAGTATTGTGATTATATATGTACCCCAGGCTCCCCGTCCGGAGCTTAGGCTCCTGAGGGCCACACAGGTAAAATACAGCATCATTGTCTGTGTTCATGAGGAAACAATGTTACACAAGTAATAATGGGCATTGTCTTAAGGGTTCCATGTAATAATGGATTTAAGGCAAATGTGGTACTGTGTGCTCATTTGCATGTCATTTCCCAGAATCCCTTGCTGCAGTGGAAGCACTGTATGCTAGGTGATAATAGTGAAAAGCAGGGTTGCAGACCTTTCTAAGACGTGAATGTGCTCACAAGTAATATTTTGTTTGATATATATATATCCCTACTACCCTAACCTACTCCCTACCTGGCTCCTAGGGAGTTAACGTCTATGGCGAGGGTGCCACACCACAGCACAGCCCTCTATGGGGCAGGCCCCAGTGGCTGTGTGTGGGCGCGCAAAGCACTGTGACGAGTTTGCTGGCAGGGAAGACAATGATTTTGTCTTCCCGTGTCGCAACGTGGTCACGTAGCCGTGCACAGCCAATGGCAAGGCAGATATGCCCCATCATTGCCCCACCCCCGCGCTCCCCACAGACAACCGATCGTGGCTGTAGTCTCTGCACGCGCCGCCATGGCACCAGGCGTACGTGCAGCAGGGAGGACTGGGGCCGTAGCCTAAGGTGTGGCTACTCAGTGTGCCTTACCTGGTACAGGGTGCAGGCTTCGTGTGGCTGGGTGTTGGTAGGAATGATGGAATTGATTGGGCAACAGGTACTTTTATAGTACAACAACCTTCTTTATTTGTGGCCCCTGGATGCTTGGGCTCTTTTCATTCAGGTACATGCCATATAGTATTACCACAGTTGTCTGCTTTATTTGTACAGTCAGCACTCTTAATAAAGATGCATCCTTAAACACCCACTCTTTATACCCTGAGAAGGTGCAGGCACTTTACTGACTAATACCTCACTGGTCCATCTCCATTCTGCACAACGTCTGTTATGCAATGTCTCAAAGGTTCCCTTCTTAGGTCCTGGCTGACTCAATACTTTATGGGGGTTCGCTCACAACTCCTGTCTCTGTACTGCCAATTCTAGACAGACTAATGTGCGAGGCAGGTTTGGATCTGCTTGTAGAGCAGATCCTGGGCCCTCTCATATGGACCTCTGCGGTGTGCCTTCCTCCTCTTCTGTGAACAAGCTGCTCCACCTTGGCCATACCTTGGGCACTGTCTCTAGCTAAAACATAATACATGGGGACTGGTCTATCCTATACACTTACATCTTAACTATATATATTGAGGCTCCTCTCAGCCTCCAGGAACCTGAATCTAGAAGCTTCTACAGCTCTAGATATACCCACTCATGACATCACCATGCATACAGTGAGAGTGGCTAGAATAATACTTAATATCCTACACCTGGGGGCAGGATAAGCACCTTCCAGATAGTACGCATTGTTAAGGTTTCTGCCCAGCAACTCCACATCATGTGACGAGAGACCCATACAGTTCTCCCCTCTAAAGCCCATTAACCCTTAAGTGAATATAGTAATCCCAATATATAGATATATATTTTTTTTAATTTTTATTTATTATTATTATTATTATTTTATATATATATATATATATATATATATATATATATATATATATATATATATATATATTTTTTTTTAATAAAGAGCTATTTTAATTGGTCCAGGGGTTGTATCATAAAATGTGGCAGAAATACTTCATGATCTCAACATGTACAGTCTGGGAGAGGGGGGATATGATAAACTCTCAAATACAATTTAAAAGTATTGACAAGATACACACGGGCAGAAAAGAGGAATGTTATAACAATAGCTCATGCGTGAGGGCTGACGTGTGGCAGAGTTAGGGGCGGAAGGAAATACTTCCTTGCTTAAAAGGCAGTGGATTTATTAAAAAACCTTCCAGTAGATGTTGTGGATCGTTTAGGATAAACACAAATATTGCAAGAAACCAGGGATCAAATAGTCTGAGGTGTCAAACTAAGCATGATAATGGACATAATAGGTGGAACTACGGGTCCTTATCTGCAGACGATGATTATGGTCCTACAATAAACTCAACTAATATAGTGCATCAAGTAATTTGGCCTGCCCGTTCCAATTTCTGCGTATGTTGCACTCTCTTGTCTTATTTCATGGTTACTTGTGAATCTACTTCTACTTCTCCATACCTACACTATTACATCATATGCATTTAAACCAAGCCCCAAAGCTTGTCTCACACATTGCTTAGATTGTAAGCTCTTCATACAAAGACTCCCTCTTATTGTTCCTTGTATTTCCCTGTTCAACGACTGTTGCATGTCATTTGTACAGCATCAGTGCTATATAAGATTAAATCATTGTAGTCCTGAAAAAATGTGTGTAATGCACACAAGTGACAGAAGTCAGAATTACCTTTAAACTATTCACTGCCAAAGCTCTCAATTAATAACCAATTAGTTAAATACTATATATGTATATATATATATATATATATATATATATATATATATATATATATATATATATATATATATATACATATACATATACAAAAATACAAAGAATTAGAGATATAGTATTTACTGTGTCATTAACACATTTTGTAAGCTACCCCTTAGCTGAAGGTTCCGAGCTCCAGCCAATACTGTAGTTGCCCATCTCTGCCATCATATATTGCCAGAAATGTGTACAATAGGAGTGGTTATTCTTCATTAGACACAGGGCTATTAAAACATCACTAGTGCCTGTTAAATAACTACAACTAAAGGGTGTCTGCAGGGTTCTATTGCTGTTCTTTGTTTTGAATATTAGATCATAACTGGATACTAAATGTCCATCTTCATGTACATTTCCTAGTGATATATTTGGGAAATAAACAAGTTGGGCCTTCAGTGGATTGATGGTTAAGTAATGAGTTACACCTGCATAGACCTCATTCACTACACATTTCTCTCCTTGGCCTTGTTTTTAATGTCCGCTGCCTCGGTTGCCAAAGGATTTTTTTTTTTAAAGACCTTGCATATGATATCTGGCATTTTCCTTCCATGGAAAAGTTGAACTGTCTTTCATTTGCCTGTCAGTTAGCAATGTGACAGCGCAGGCAGAAGCGGGTTAGCAAACACTGCCTGTGATCTAAATAGATTGTGACATATTCCAAACATGTAATAATAATTAATGCTGACACCTTAATCTGCCATTGAAGTCTAAATGTACAGTAGTAATCTACAATTAAGCGATATGGGCGTAAAAGCCAGTGTTACTGCACCGACATGACTTTACACAGGAAAAATATTGACACAAGAACAAGGGTTAAATAGTTGTTGAGTGGTTATTATTATTATAATTTTTTTTTTTGTAAGTTCATTTTATTTTCATTCTTTAGCAGCCAGAAAGGCAGCAAGGGATAGGAGTTCAGCAGAAGTCCACCCGTCCCCAGGCGTCCTACACTCTGGCCCCTATGCACCACTGCATGACAAATGGCGCTGTGGACCACCTCAGAGGAGCTCAACGAGCCATGGCAGGGCAAGATGAAGTTTGTCCACACCATGCTCGTGGCTCCCCTGGGCAGGCGACTGCGCCCCTGTGTTGAGTTCAACAGCTCAGAAATGTAAAACGCAGCACAGAGGTATAGCATTCAGGGCAGGACCAGGAGAGCAGGAACTACAGATGTAGTAAGACATAACGTATTCAGTACCACGACTGCGTTGGTCATGGCACCGGAGGATTAACGCAGGGTGGGGTCCCATTGAGAACCATGGACACGCTGCATCGCGACCACGCCTTTCACTTTCCCCCAGCGCCGCTGACTTTTGCTTCTTCATCCACATCTATATGCATGGATGTACATCTATCCAACGCATGCATGTACAATTTTTCACATCAAATACACGCCATGGGGTACATCGATGAGAAAGCGATAGACTAGCCCACTCACACTTTCATGCAGTGGTTTAAAGTGCGATGATATTAGAGAGTACAAAGTATCGCTACTTTTTAATTTGCAACCATAAAGTAAAAATACTTATTTTGTACACACAGTACTCTCGTAAGAAAAATGGGTTTACTTTAGGAGTCCAGTTTGTTTTGTGTCAATATTGGATTAACCCTTCTAAAATATGGCCCATGTGACTTTTCCCTAATGCTTAGTAAATTCAGTACCACTATTCTTTTTAAGACACTTCCACCACTGCTTTCATGAATCTCTAAATGTATAACGGAAGCTTCAGATTTGTATTTATGGGTGGGTTAAAACTAAGGGATAGGTCTCCAATCATTTTTGGACGTTACCTAAGAAACTCTGAAGTTTGTCAACCTGCCTTCTGGTAAGGAGGGGATGGTGTGCATACTCCCTTCCACCAGGTAAGAAGCGACAGGATGAGAGAGAGATAAGGGGAGGATAACCCACCGCAAACTTCAGGTTACAAAATCTTAACCTACAGTATTAAACTTATCACTATTGGCCATGGTAGTTTAATTGTGGGTGTAGTGGTAACCTGATATGACTCTGTTCAGACATTGACATCATGAGGGCTAAGTACAAAGGTAAAAAACGGGCAAAAGCCTAGAAACTGTTCTTAAAAAACTTGAATACCTTCTGCGTGCGCTAATCACCTTTTGTGAAGGTGCTCCTTATGCACTAACGTCCGCATTAGCAGCAACTAAGGCTCCTACAGTAGCTGCAGAAACGTATTTACTTCTCTGAAAAGCGTTGTGTTGAGGGGCGTCACTACTTTTGCCCTGGCGCAGCACACAAAAAAAGAAGTAGATACTTAACTAATTAGTTCATGTTTCCACCTCTGTTTTGCCCATTGTTTTTCTGCCACCTCGGAGATGGCGGTTGTGTGTCAGTATTCTTCAAAAAATTAGCTTAGCACCAATCTTGGTAAGTTATCAAACGCGGCCCACACGTTTGGATAACATTTTCAGAGAAACCGATTGATTTAAAGTATAAACACATATTTAATAGACTTAGGTAAGTTTACAAACAAAATATACATACAGGGTATATTACAAATTATGATATATGTATATAGAAATATACATCTATTGTGATATACATCACAATATATATATATATTTATATATATATATATATATTGTGATATACATCACTAAAAAAAAAAATATATATATATATATATATTGAGCACACAGTAATATTTCCATTTGCTATATATTTGTGTGTGTGTGTGTGTGTGTGTGGGTGTGTGTATATATTTATATACATGTATATACAGTATAAACAGATATCTGTGTTTTTTAAAGAAATAAAACATATTACTATTTGTTTCAGCCATTGACATCTATACTGTACACATTTGTCATTTATTTAGTAGAACTAAATTTTTAGCTTATTATTGTATGCATATTAAAATTATTTTACCATAAATGAGTGATGAGAATTGTCACAGAATGATTTGCAGGTCTCTCCTGTTTCAGTTAAACTGCTTCACTACACCGGCTAATACTGTACGTAGGATTGCTTGCATTTCTGCAATCAAAGGTAATATTGCAGTTACAAAGTGTAAGATAAATTAGGGACAAGCACAGTGATTAGGCTAATTAAGTAACAAAACATGCATCAGCGTGTAGGTGTGAATGTTAAAAAAAAGTTTAATAAATAGCCCCCAATGTTTCTATAATAATTGCGCATGGGGCACCTGTTAGATTAAAATAAGAATCCTTATTACCTTGAATTATATATTATATACAGATAATACAGTGAATATGCCCCGGTGTCTTTCCGCATTGTATAGGTTTGACTGGAATGTAGTACTGTATAATTCATTTGTGTATTGACGTCACTTGATTCCAAATTTCCATATAGTTGCGCAGGGCAAGAAGAGAATGTTGGACAATAAGAAGCCTCCAGCTACCAGGATTCCAGTTATCACAGAGCTGAGTAAGTCATTCTGTGGGCAGTAAATTCACAGAAGTAAATGTTACTTGGTGCATTATTTATACAATGGGTTTGAAAGTTCCTCTTAGAAGCTGAGCTAGTTCAATTTTATAATGCTGAGTAAACATAAAAGGCGGCCTAGACTGCTCCGACAGTATTTACTGATCAGTGAAAGGTAAAGATGACCGAAGAAGAATGTTTATAGGAAGGATGGGGGTTTACGGTCTGTAAAGTTCTAGCCCAGTTGGGAAAAACAGAAGGTTAACTCCTTTGAGGCCAGATGGGTTTTTGCTATCATTTGCTATCATTTCAAACTGGTCATTTAGACATCTGGATTACAACACAGATATACTGTAACATAGTCATAGACAGTGTAAACTCACACATAAGTTTAATAACAATAATAATAATTTTATTTCATATTGCGCTTTTCATCCGAGACTCAAAGTGCTTCACAATTACATATAGTGTGCGGTATGCAGCACTGTCCATAGGATTTTTATCCCTGCCCAGATGAGCTTG
The DNA here is from genome assembly GCF_040206685.1 of Ascaphus truei. Taxonomy (NCBI): domain Eukaryota; kingdom Metazoa; phylum Chordata; class Amphibia; order Anura; family Ascaphidae; genus Ascaphus; species Ascaphus truei. Next base: position 184,598,238 of record NC_134487.1, read on the forward strand.
CATTCTATGTTTTTGGTGCCTGAGGCACAGAGAGATAAAGTGACTTGCCCAAGGTCACAAGGAGCTGACACCGGGAATTTAAGCAGGTTCCCCTGATTCAAACTCAGTGTCATGGTTTACAGAGTCAGTGTCTTTACTCACTGAGCCACTCCTTCAGCCCTATAAACTGATGATTGATGAAAAGCTTGGATAAGCTGTAAGTCAGATTTGCTAAGCAAAGCAAATGTAAAAATGGATTAACGTTTTAGCTGAAAGTGAATATGCTGTCATATAAAGTGCTGATGGGTATGTCTGCACTCTTTCATTTTTTAAATGGTATCATTCGTATCAGCTATCCCTGTTCTCTTTATCCCTAACTCCTGATGCTTCCCCTTTCCAGCATCTTCATACCCTGGCACAATGGAACTTGAATGCTCTGAGGCCCTTTTAAATATAAGAAATGGGTTATGACATCATTAACATACCCTATACTTTATAGCCGTCCCGTCATCGTCCATGTCATTCCCTGCACCTAGAAATGGGCAAATGTGTCAAAATTCGAGCCACAGATTTTTTCCCCCCACATTTCAAACCATAGATGGATATCCAAAGGCGGATTGGGCACTAACGTTAGGGAATAGGTACACAGGCCAGCACAGGGGGTTACAGGCAGGCAGAGAGTGGGACAACACAGGGGAGACAGAGAGACTGACGAGAGTTTGTGCATCCAAATCTGTCTGCGAATCTCCAGTGATAGAAAAAAGCCAATGTGCCTTTTTTGAGGCTGAAATCCGCGACTGAAACGAACTGGCCAATTTGCAGTGAATCTTGGGGAAAAATGAAGGGTAGTTAGTGTCAACTTGATATGATAATGCCCATTTGCGACATATCCCCTGACGCTTTTTAAATCTTTGCTGTGTAGCCTGAGTTATCATGTTGTTCTGCTGTGCACAGGGTGGCAGTTTCTGCAGAGTGACAGATCATTCTGCACTGAGAGTCTGCATATACTTTGCCATCAACAGCAGTAGCAACACGCCTGCCTGTGACCTGGCAAATGTACGCTTGTTATTTTAGCATTTCTTTTCCTGTGTTACCAACGGCTCTGTTGCTAAACGCAGCTAATCAGCACACATGCCACTAATTAAATCATCTTGTGTGTATTAGCAATGAAACCACCTCACAAATAAAACCAACGGGTGTGTACGGTTTAATTAGAAGCCCTCCAAAGGTTCCAGCACGCTGGGAGGTGATGCTTGTCAAATTAATGTTACATGGCACAGCCTGTTATCTGACTGCATGGGAAAGGCTCCCTCAGATTGGAACCAAAGTGAAGTCGACAGTATTTCTGCCATAGAACAGAGGTCTGTTTTAGACCAGTGTAATAATGCGTCTGTTGCAGAAGCCGGCAGAACATGTCAGAGAAGTGAAGACTCTTAACCTCTTTGGTGTTAAATAAAACTGCAGGAAATCTGGCATTGAACGGTAAACACAAACTAATAATGGCACGGGTCAATAGAGATGTAGAGCTGTATTTACTAAGCTATGCTAAGCCATAAGGGACCTTACGGCACCTTCACCACGATTATCCCATATCACATATGGGTTGGCAAATTGGGCCTATGTTTCTATTAACCCATAATACTATTAATACTTTCACTGCCAGAGGGGCAAGTGCCAAAAGAGTTTCAACCCAGTAGTGCTGGAGGGATCATGGAGGCTACTCCACCTACAGCCGGGGTGGCCAACTCCTGTCCACAAGAGCCACAAACAGGTCAGGTTTTAAGGATATCACTACTTCAGCACAGCTGGATCAGTTGTTGACTGAGCCACCACTGATTGAGCCACCTGTGCTGAAGCAGGAATATCCTGAAAACCTGACCTGTTGGTGGACCTTGAGGACTGAGTTGGCCATCCCTGACCTACAGTATTGCAGATGAGAACCAGTTTCACTAGTCACTAGACTTTTTTTTACCTCCACTGTTTCTCTAGTTGGGTCTCTAATTCTATTCATATACAGTATTTACCTCTGCCAACTCTACTGGGAGTCTGCCCTGTGCACCCACTACCCTTTCAGTGGATGTTTTTTTTTATAACTCTTCAGTGTCTTACACATCAGCTTCAAAATGCTTTTTTCCTGTGCTATTCTGATACCATTGATTATTATTATCATTAGTATTATTATTTGTGGTTAGTAAATACATCCAGAAATCAGCTAACATGTCAAATACCTTTTACTACCCGTGTCCTCCTAACAGAGCTAGCGTCAAACATTACATTCATCCAGCAGAACAGCTTCATGGACCCCAAACGTCCTGAGACAAAAGCCTATCTTACCACCCCATTTGCTTCTGGATCTGTCTTCTCTGGAAGTTTTTTGGACTCGTTGATGGCAACAGTAAGTTCAATGGTTCTATTAAAGCAAGATTTTACACCCCCGCCATCCATATAATTAACTCTTGGTGTAGATGTGGAGAATATTGGATCAATTTAAAAGGGAAAAGACTCAATTCCTCCGAATTGCTTGGAAAGTAATCTCAGCAAATCATTGTGTCCTTTCGGATCTCTTAAAAATAAAAAACACCTTCCGAATTAAGCATTTCAATAGCCTGATGCCTACTCATGAGTACTACTTCCTACATCCACTGCATTTACGACTTCCTCACTGTCTCTAGAAGTCTCCCAACAAAATGCACAGGGCCGGATCCACAGGCCTCCTTTAAATTAGGGGTCTATAATGTCATGTTACCTAAAACGCATATCTACAAAGCTACAGTACAGTAATTATATGCAAAAACAATGACCACTGTATACTTAGCATAGGTTTAACATTGCGGTACTGTAGCGCAACTATGAGTTCGCTTCCAAGAACACAACGTTAAGTATGTCTTGGTCTTATTCCCATTGAGACCCTTAAATAGGTGTTTAATTAAACTTGAAAAAGAGTGGGAAACAACACTGGAAATAACAATATGTTAGTTAAACCCATCTTAATTGTGGTGTTACACCTATCCAGACCCTGTCAAAGCCCTATTTCAGGGTCCGGATGTGAGTAACGCCAAGTTTAAGTATGACCTAAGTAACGAAACGTTAAATCCATGTGCTAACCTTGATGGACTTTCATGGATGTGCGCTGTTAGGGGGAATGGCATCTTTTGCATCTCATTAACATTAATGGCCATTATAGTTGGCACAATACTCTCTCTGGGAGAAAACCGTACTTTACATGAATGTATTAGTCATTGAAGATATGAAGTAAGGCATAACATGACATTAACTTCAGGTTAACGTCACATTATGTCACCTAATAGAGCTATGTCTGGCCCTTAGAGTGTAAGCTCTCCAGGGGAGGGATTACTTTTTATATCATGTGCTTGTATGTGTGATGCAGTTATTGTGTTATAATAACCCTGTATTCTAATGTGTGTTTTATAAAGCTCTAGATAGGTAAAAATATACATACATATGACATGACTGGTGCAAAGCAGTGCCACCCTGACCACAATATAAAAGAAGTAGAAAATAATGGAAATATCTAACTTTCAACTCCGCCGTAAGACTTTATTGACATTAGAATCAGTCCATTCTTCATCCTGTGTTTTCTTCCTCCCGGTGTCTCAAACCTCTGATGGCTGAATATGATTGAGATTTCCTCGTTGCATGTACAGCAAGTCTGGAAATAATGCTTACAAGGACACAAGTGGTCAGCTTAAAGCAGGCATAAATGGACGTCCTATTACTCCAGGAAGCGTTTAATGATGCTAAAATGGCAGCAAGCTTTTAGTCTCCATTACGTCTGCTGGGACTGCAAGATTCTGAGGGCACCAAATCTCTTGCAATAAAATAATCCCTTGCAAAGCTGTAATAAAGAGTATGCACAATAGAAAAGTGGACAAGGGATGGGTCTGATGGTGAAAAAACGTTACTTAGAATGACATGGTTGTTTGTTCAAGGCCCATCTCCGACACTCCTTAAACTAGGGTTACCACAGTATCTCATTGTTTATCTGCATCTGTTTGGTACCATGCCGTAAAATACCAGAGAAACATATTTAGCTATCCCAGCAAGATGCCCGATCTTGTATTTAAAAGCTTACTAAATATTTCACATTGTACTAGGAATTTTGTCATTTTTAGAAAGGTGGCAACCGATAAATGACATTGAGGCTATCAATTAACACTCAATTTATAGATCTGATCTGTGAAACTGTTTTACAAGACACACTTTAAAGAAGCATTTTTATGCTTATACAGCTCATTGTATATTCAGGGGGTATGAAAAATAGGGGTAATTTCAAGAGTCCTAATATTGTGAAGCACTTGCCGGTGGCGTTTTTTTTTTATGAGGGAGGCAAAATCTTTAAAAGGACAGATGGTTCAAAAAAGGCTGATGGATCTCAATTTACAATTAAAGGCTAATAAAACCAGGTTAAAGGAGCTTAACATGTACACCCTAGAAGAGAGGATATGGAGGGTGGAGATAGGATAGACTTTCATTTACCTTAAAGGCACAAATAAAAGTACAGGAGGGATTAATCTTTTTAGAGAAACGGAAAGACAAGAACAAGATATTTGTAAGCTAATGTAGTATACTCGGAGAAGGTGAGGAAGTACTTTTTCTGAAAGATTAGTACTCTAGATGCACGAAACAGCTTTCCAACAAAGATCAAAGAATATTGAAAAATGCTTTGATTTGACACAATAAAACCCCAGACATGGAAAGGTCTAGTAGAGACACTGCACCCGGAGTCATCAAAGCACGATTCACTGTTTCGCACTCGAATTGCCGGTATCCACCATTAACTTTAATAGCAGACATCGCTGATTCGGGTGTAATTCAGTAGATCATGATTTGATGACTCCGAGGCAATGTATGTTACTAACTTTTGAGAATTGAGTATTGAGGTCTTGATGTTGATGTGAGAGAAGATGGAGTTGAGTTCACCTTTGGGGGGCCACTAACGGGAATCTTGCTTCTGTCCAGACCTATTTCAACTGCCAGGTGCTGGAACTGCTGCAGACACTGGTGACTGGAGGTACTACCCCAGAGCTGGAGGAGCAGCTAGCCGAGGAGAATGCATTAACAAGGAGCGTACACAGCAAAAATTCTGTTTCCTCACGGAACCGCTGCATACTGTCCCTCGTCTCCATAAATGATTACAGGCTGTCACCCCTCAATGTAAGTCTGCATAGAATTTATGGGCAATCTATGAAATGTTCCAATCCAGTGCTCTGGATACCTTTGCAGATTGTGAATGTAGCACACCTTTCTTACTCAGCAAAAGACTGCTTGATGATTATGAGCTTTGAACGTTACTGTATACATCCACTTTTAAGACATTTGTACTGTACAACTACAGCCATACAGAGAAATATTCCAAATAGACCGACGTCCAAAGAGAGCAAATACAATAATAATCCTTAATTTGGTTTCCCTGTTAAAATAGAAACATTAGACAGACAATTTTTAGGATGCACATCAGCCCTTATTATACAGTATTTAACACTCATTGATTTGGGGGTATTTAACACTCTCTGATTTAAGCATGTGTAGCATCAACCTAAGCAAAAAAGTACAGACATAATGCCAGAGCTACAGTATATAACTGTATGTAAACATGTGTGGGTCTGTGTACATGTGAGAATATATCTGTGTGTGTATTGTTGCCTTTTTGTGTGTATCAGAGTATTAATGTGTGGGTATGAAATGTGTGTGAGTCCATATCTATGTATGTCAGTACTTGTTAGTACATTTTATGCAGTGGGATTAAAAATCATCTTGTGCTGTCCCTGGCCCTGATGGATTCGCCAATGTCTATTACAAAAAGTTCCTGGCCATACTTTCCCCACACCTACTGTACTACAGATGTACAAATCATTTATGGATGGAAAACCAATCCCGCCAACCATGTCAACTGCAAACTTTGCCATTATACACAAAGAGGGCCGAGACCCAATGCAATGCCGTAGCTACCACCTGATCTCCCTACTAAACAATGATCTGAAATTATATAGCAAAATCCTAGTAAATAGGTTAGACAATATCTTGCCTAGATGTATCCATATTGAGCAGGTCGGATTTGTGTCGGGTAGACAAGCCTCAGATAACACTCAGAAAATAATAAATATAGTGGACCATGTTCATCTCACTGGAACCAGAGCCATTCTTCTAAGCCTTGACGCAGAGAAGGCGTTCAACAGAGTGGACTGGGGATTTTTAGATAAAACACTACAGAAAATTGGATTTAAAGACATTTTCTTAGAAGGAGTCCGAGCATTATACCAAAATCCAACGGCATTGGTTAAGCTCCCAGGGAATGATCTGGACCCAATTAGAAATGGAACAAGTAGGGCTGCCTGTTGTCCCCTCTTCTCTTCACCCTAACGATTGAACCTCTAGCTGCGAATATTCGAGCAAATGATAATATCCAGGGTATAGTAATTGGAGAAATAAATGATAAAGTATCTCAATTCTCAGATGATATAATGTTAACATTAGCAAGTCCCCAGACTTCTTTGCCCAACCTCCAAAAGCTGTGTCAGACTTTGGGATAATCTCAGGGTACAAAATGAACAATGACATATCAGAGGCCCTAAATTTGAACCTCCCAGGCCCGGAGATAAACTACTAAAATTGAATTTTAACTATAGATGGAGTTCCTCTAACATTAAATATTTGGGAGTAAATGTGGCAAGGCACTACCACTCTCTATATCAGAGCAACTACCCACCCCTGTTTGATAGGATTAAAAAGGATTTGGCGAAGTGGGAAGGATTCCAGGTGTTGTGGATCGGGAGAATAGTATCGGTCAAGATGAACATACTCCCTAGGTTATTATATCATTTCCAGACCCTCCCGGTCAGGATACCTGGAACCGAACTAAAAAATATAGAAAACAGAATATTCCACTTTATCTGGTAGGGCAAGAGACCCAGGAGAGCTAGGTCAGTTATGCTGACCTCAAAAATTAGAGGGGGAATGGGCATTCCAGATATCTCAAAATACTACCAAGCTGCCCAATAATGGCAGGTGGTGGTTTGGAACACTGACCCAGCCCAATATTGCTGGTTGGCCATAAAATATGCCAGAACACCTTCTCTGCTAATGTCCCTATGAGCTCCGGAAAAGAAGGACTCACAGGTGAAAATGTTTGAACTGGGTCCAGTGAGATGCACCTGGGAGGCCTGGACTAAGTCCAAGGGCAAATTTAAGCTCACGTCACCAGCCTCACAACTCACCCCACTTTTCAACAACCCCAATTTTCCGCCAGGATGTGAGTCCAAACAATTCGACCAATTTACAGCTAAGAATATTAGGGCAATCGCCGATTTATTACACAATGGGAAATTCCTTAGTTTCCAAGAGCTTTGAACCAGATATGAGGCACCAGATTGCCATATATTTAAATAAATATGTTCAGATTAGACATTTTCTGCAAAAAAAATCTCCAAAATTAGAATTCCCCCTCTTTCAAGCTTTGAAGTATTGTGTAGAAGAGAATTTACCAAAAAGGCTTGATCACAAAAATATATGCTGGTATGGAGGCTTCGGTAGAGTCCCCTGACCACAACTAAATGCTCTAATGGACGGCCGATTTAAACTTGGAAATTGAAAGAGATGAATTGGAGGATATTTGGGAGCTTGCCGCAAAACCTCCATATGTACCACTATTAAAGAAAACATTTACAAGATTCTATTTCATTGGTACCTCAACCCAAGCCGACTGAAACTAATCTGCCCTGCGGTGTCTGACATATGTTGGAGGGGCTGTGGACGAAGAGGTGATATGGTGCACATTTGGTGGACATGCTCGGCTAAAAAGAAATATTGGTCCACTATCCAAAAAATCATTAAACATATAACAGATTTATCCATCCCAGTGGACCCACTGATTTTTCTGTTGGCAAAACCAGTCGAGGATATAGACCGCCCTATTAGGCAACTGATATCATTTATACTGATGTCGGCTAGATGTGCCTCTTGGAAGAAAATTCCCCACCCCTCTAGACTGTTGAGAAAAGAATAAAGGAGGCGATGCTGATGGAAAAAAATGACAGCCTTTCTGAAGCATTCGGCCGACAAATTTTCTAAAACGTGGGACCCATGGTTGGGGCAGTGAACTGATTAGCCATGACAGTTAAGAAATACGCCACTAGTTTGATGTAACCTGATAGGGTTGACTATGCCTCAACCCAAAAACTAAAGCTATTGATTTAACAAAATAAACAGAGCTACAAAGCTAAAATAAAATCTTGATGCGGTAAGGGGGGAAGAGGCACCCCCTCCCTGCTCTTCCCCATTGACTCCCCCCTCTTTTCTGCTCCTTCTTGTCTCTCTTCTCTGTCCCCCCACCCCCTTTTTTCTTTATTTTTTCCTTTCTCTTTATCTTTTTTCAACATAGTACATATATTACACAGTATGAGTCGATCCTTCAATACCAGCTGCAATTATGTTGAACCAATGTTTGATTACCTGCAGTTGTTATTATAACCTGGCCATTAGTAATTATTCAAGAATTACCTGAATAGTCAGCCTATTCTACACTATTGATATCATCTTTACTCATTACATCTGTATATTCCCACTGTTACATTGTTGGATATTCAATACTTGCTGTTTGTACTGTGTGGAAAACTAACAAAAATATTTGAAATGTAGCCCTGTTTCCCCTAGAACACAGGAAGATACCCAGTGCTGCTATTATACCTGTTGGCTACAGGCGCTTGAGCCTCTGCAACAGAGAGCCTGGGGTGTATACTTACTCTGATCCAGCGCCTCCACCTGTGAGGGATCCCAGCAGCGCGGAAGCAGCCCCTCACAGGACACAATAATATACACGCACAGTATAAAATTATTTGACCTTTACTGTATTGCCGATTTATATATGTCAAAGGATTACTCTCCCGTACGGATAAGCTATATGTACACAACTACCACACGCCTCGTAGGGCTTACTTTCCTGATATAATACCCACCACCGTGTCCCACACAGTGTCCAAAATACCGTGTACCTCACACAGAGTCCCCAAGTGTCCCTCAGTATGTTAAGTCCCCTTGGTCACTAGTCCCACAGTGTCCCCAAAGAACCCACCCTTATAGGCGTGATCAGTGCCTGGGTATATATCGGCATGTTGGTGCACTTGTTGACTTTTTACTGCCGGGCAATGCAGCACCCGGTCTGATGAAGCTTCGCAAAGGATCCGCCGATCCTCCTACACCGACGTGGTCAGGGTGATCCCACCAATGTCTCTGTAGTCTCTTTAGTGAGGCCTGATCCCAAACCTCTCTTCAGGGAGTTCAGCGTCTGCTGTGTCCGTAATATATCTATATACTACAGAGATCCGTCCCCTATGCTAGGGCCTGTCCCTGGAGCAGCCACACGCTAGAGTTGACTCAGGGCCTATCTTGGGCCTAGGGGGGTATATGCTGGCCTAGTGCAGAGGCTACTCTGCCTGCATGCTCCCTGTGACACACTTCATTATCCTGCCTGCATGCACTTCCACAGCTCCTATTGGCTCCCTGGCATCAGATGGGACACTCCTAAGCCTCATGGGACTTGTAGTCCCTTCCAAACCTTCCCTGATAGGCTAGCGTTCACAGGCTTTTCCACTGCGCATGCACAACATAGAATGGCCATCGCAGCTGCTCTGCGCATGTGCAAGCTTTCCCAAGATGGCGGCTCCCTCCGCAATCACCGGATCCCCCGGCGAGACGATCACACAGGCACACCGGCAACCACCCACTGCACGCCCCCTCCCGCGGAGCTCACGAAACGTGTGCAAGCGCATCCGCACACCCCTGCAACTAGCCGCAACTCTCCCGACTGCGCGGATGTAAAAAGCAAAGGGAGGGTCACACCTCAGAGGGGGAACCTGACTACAAAACAAAAAAATTAAAAATCATCTGGTGCTTTCACCGAGGGTCAGCGACTATCGATGGCACAGGGAAGTCTTCATTCAAGTGAATGGGCTGTAAGGTGTCTTCCGTTGGTCAGAGGTGTCTTATGGCAGAGCATCACTTAGTGAATATGCCCCAAAGTTAGGGAAATATCCTATGTGCATATATATACTATAATCAACTGGCGGGTCCATTATTCTGATGGTATTTCTTCCACTACAGGAAAACACATATGGAGATTTGTTCTACAAGGCTTTGACTTCCTGTGGTATCATCTGTTTTGGGCTTTACCGTCTCATGAAGACAGACAATTCATGGACCAGCAGGTTAGTGGGGGTTTTTTCATTGATGATTTGTATTAGCTAACCACTTAAATAACTGGAGCATTTACATAGGAGCATGATGTCAGATTGTCCTATTGATCCTGTTGTCACTTAGATTGTAAACTTTTTGGGGCAGGGACTCCCTTTCCTATTGTTACTTTCATGTCTCATGTGCTTATTCCTAATGTATTATATTATTATGTCATGTGTATTACTGCTGTGAAGTGCTTTGTACCTTGATGGTGCTATATAAATAGACATATACATATATACATACATACACATACAATACTATAATTGGGAGACTAATGTTTAATAAATCCAGGTGCCATCTACACCTGAATAAATATAAGTGGATCTTTTCACAAAAAATTGTAATTTTCTCTTTTAAAATACTTCCATTGATAAGTGTTTTGGATACCATTATTTAAAAAATGTAGATCATATTTTGAGGGGAAATATGAAGTTTTAAGTTTATTGCTCATCCAGTGATGGAGACATTTTATTCCACGGGATGTACAGTATCCACAAAAAAATCAACACAGTGCATCGTATAAAGATACTGTACAGAGCATTGCTATGCATTTCCAAACTGGGTTTGCATGTAACTATAGAATAGACCTTCAGCAAAGTAAGCATTTCTCCATTGGAATTTGGACGTAGTTGATGACAAGAGTAGCAGCAGGGTCACTAGTCTATAAGTAGAATAAACTTTATTTCATGTAAAGTGTACACTTATACTTATATTGCAGATGCAGGGTGTACTCACAATTAACCCCACGTTTCACCTTTTAACGTTATATGCAATTGTCTCCCCTCCATTCTGTTCTGCAGGTATGCGATCACAAGACCACCCAACAACTTCCCACTACTATCTACAGATATGCTGTATTGTATTGTTCCATATCAAGAGCAGCCACGTGCCTCAACCTCAGCCACACTAGAATCATTGCCCCACAGCTCTGAAATGGCAGTACCAACGCCATTGACATTGCCTCCGAATAGAGATGGAGAACCTTGTTAAATAGAGGAATGTTACACAGTATGATCTGGCTGGTACCTTCTATATTAAAGTATGACCATATTAACATTGGCTTACTTGTGTGTTGACTCAGGCTGCAGTGTTGATGAATGCTGAGGTGCTTAGCTTGGCGCAGTGGTGTGGCCGCTTCCTTTGGGAGTGGGTTTGAATCATTTGGGGGTGGTGGCTTAAATTTTTGGTCTGGTATCACATTAGTCAATTTTAGGAATTAGGCAGCTAAGTCTGGAGCATATTATTGTTGAACAGTGGCACATCCAGGATAGGGCCTAAATGGGCACTGTCCTACTGGGCGGATAGGTGCCTCGATGAATTTTGAGGCACCTTTTACCCGGATTGGCAGTTTTGACAGCCTCTATTTGCCAAGCCCACGAAATTCATACTCCAAAATTAATTGCAGCAGCGGGACCGTGGCTCTTTTGACTGCAGTTCCTGCCAGCACGAGCATGGAATGTTTTCTCTTTCATCCTCATCCCGGTAAGTGATCCAAGGGGGTATAGGCGAGGAGAAAGAGTTGATTTGAATGCTGTTGAATCACAAAGCAGACACAAAAAAATGTTGGAACTTGTGTGTGAATATGTCTGAAATATGCCAGATCTTGCCAACCTCCAAAAAAATTTGCTTGATTTGTGTGGCCATATTTTGGATATTTCAATAACTTTTTTTTGCCAGCAGCCAAAGTCTATAATTCTCTGTGAATATAGTCAACCTATAGCTACAATTTAGTCAAATGTTTTTGTGTAAATAAACACTTCAATGGCTAAATAACTTTCCTTTCTTACCTAAGATTTGTATTGTACCGTAACTAGGCACATTAAGGGCCTCATGCAGAGAGCAGCGAATTTTAAAATTGGCGAATTTAATAAAAAGGAGCTTTTTTGGAGAGTTTTAATCTCCATATGCAGAAAAGTGCGAATTCTGCTATGTTTAACATGGATGCGTCTGGCGAGTTTAAATTGGCGAGATGCGCGCTTCAGAAATGTGTTAAAACAAATTCGCGCCTTTTTTTTCCCCTTTGCAATGGCCGCGAGCGGCAGTTTTTTTTGGCGAGGCAAAACGGAGACAATCGCGCCATTTTATTGGCGCGAACAGCCGCTAGATGCCGTTCGCGCCTCTCTGCATACGGATATTTTTTAAACTGGCGAGATTGCGGTTCTCGCCAGCCGCGAGGCGAGTTTTACAAATAGAAAAGAAAAATTGGCGCGTTTTTCGGAAATCTCCATTTTCTGCTGTTTTCTGCGCGATTATCTCCAAAAAATGGCGAATTTCGAAAATTCGCAGCTCTCTGCATAGGCCCCTAAGTGTGAAGTTGCATACAGTATTTGTTAGCCCCCCATAATATTACTGGTTTGACAACAGGCAATGATCAGAATATTTAGGTCCGCACTTTCCAACCATCAGAGTACCTTTAAACATTATAGCCATGATGACAGGAAGAAATTGACACACTATACCCAACCTTCCCTCAAAGAAAGCCACTATTGCTAACTCAAAAAGCCCAAAGCCACCAGACATCAACAAATAAGAGTAGAACTATAAGTCCCAGCATAACGTGCTTCTAAATAAGGAAATGGGGGCAGAGATTCTCCCAGGGACTATACCAAACATCATAAAGGTGAAAATTGGGAACTACTGAGCAGCAGCACATTGCCACTTCCTTTCGACCAAAATGATCCCACCAATCCCCTTTGTATCCCAGATATATATTATATATATACTATATATATATATATATATACTAGCTGAGAGACCTGGCGATGCCCGGGACCAAAACCTCCTGCTCCCTCCTCTCTCCACTCTTCCCGTCCCTCTCCGCCTCCCCTCGGCCACCCCCCCCCCCCCCTACACAGCTCCGGGCGTGTGTCCCCCTGCGCCGCTCCGGTCGCCGTTCCCCCCCCCCTGCGCAGCACACTGTGAGACACACACACACAGTGAGACACACACAGTGAGACACACACACAGTGAGACACACACACACACACACACACACACACACACACACACAGTGAGGCACACACACACAGTGAGGCACACACACACACAGTGACACACACATACTGTGACACACACATACTGTGACACACACACATACTGTGACACACGCACACACACAGTGAGGCACACACACACACACACACAGTGAGGCACACACACACACACACAGTGACACACACATACTGTGACACACGCACACACACAGTGAGGCACACACACACACACACAGTGAGGCACATACACACACAGTGACACACACACATACTGTGACACACACATACTGTGACACACACACACATACTGTGACACACACACACACACACACTGTGACACACACACACTGTGACACACACACACACACTGTGACACACACACACACACACACACACTGTGAGACTTGCATACGCACACACACTGTGAGACACATGTCCTCGGGCACCAACAACAACTGCGGTGAGGATGCCTCAGCCCTGCCCCTCCCCCCCACCGGGGGACACCAGCCCCCTCCGTCCAGTCTCCGAGCTACCACCGGTCCAGAAGGCGCCTCTCTTCTATCCGGGCGCTCTGCCCGGTCGGTCCCGACGTGGGGGGCGGAGCATGCAGCGCAGGCCGCTGGGCGACCCGGAGCGTGTGCGAGCCGGCGTCGGGAGGACGGTGAGCCGCCCGAGGAGTGGGAACAGCCGCGGTCCCGGGTGTGGGGGGCAGAGCATGCAGCGCATGGCGCCCCGGAGCATGCGAGCCGGCATCAGGAAGATAGTGAGCCGTCCGAGGAGCGGGAGCAGCCGCTGCGTGCGCGCACCGCCAGGCCGCTGGATGGCGCAGAGCACACGTGCAACACGCAGGTGACAGGGGGGCACCGGGGAAAGGGAGGGGGGACCGACACAGAGGGAAGTGGGGGGGGGAGTGACACCCAGGGGTAGGGGTGGCAATACCCGGTGGGGGTGATACCCGAGGGCAGGGGGACTCAGCGGGAGACAGAGATCAGGAGGGAGAAGAAGAGAGTGGCCGGGCGGCGGTGCGAGGAGGAGGAGGGCCAGTCGAGGCCACAGAAGCAAGCAAGCCAATGAGATGGGGGTGGACTACGGAGCAATCTGATTGGCCAGTGGCTGAGTGACAGACCGATGGACCAATCAGATTGCCCATAGGGACAGGTACATACAACGTTTAAAAAAATAATATATATATATATATATAGCAACTGTAAATATTCCTGTATGTTCATTTGCATGTCTTAGACAGGTCTGCAACCCTGTCTTTCACCATTATCACCCAGCACACAGCACTTCCACTGCAGCAAGGGATTCTGGGAAATGACATGCAAATGAGCACACAGTGCCACCTTTTATCTCAAGATCCTATTACAGAGCAACCCTTAAGCCAATAACCTTAATAAGTGTGGTGAATATATATATATATCTACTATATATTTCTGAAAGTGTTGTATGTGTCCGTGTCTGTATGTGTCTCCCTGTGTCCCTCCCTGTGTCCCTAGCGGCAATCCCATTGGACCTGCCTCAGGCCAATGACATTGCTCCCTTGGCCCACCCGCCCCCGCACACCTCACACCACTGCCTCAGGCCAATGAGATTGCTCCCTTGGCCCCACACCCGCCCCCACACACCTCTCATTGGCCTGCGCCCAACACACCAAACACACCAACACCACTGCCACACTCTCCCAGCCCTCACTGACCTTTGGGAATGCTTCACAGCACCTAAACCTCAGTTCTCTGGGAAATTTGGTAACGCTTCACAGCACCTAACCCTCATTGCTCTTCACAGCTCTCCCCTCTCAACCAAAACAACTGCGGAATCAGGTACAGACTCTTAGCTATATATATATTCTTTTCACCACTGCAACACTACCCACCCTCACACAACACCGCACGCTCACCCCACCTCCACACAACGCATCATCACGGAACACACACCACCTGTTCACAACCACCCCCCCACCAATGCACACCATAAAGCACGCCACACATCTCCCGGTAGGGCCTCACACATCACCTTAACACTCCTGCAACATCAATGCTTCACTATATGACATAGCACTCATTCCATTCTAAAACACCTCCTCACACATGTCTGCTTTATGCACCACAAAAACCTGCATCCCAAGCGCGCACGTGGAGCGCCAACAATACATCCACACCAAACCCAGCCCCACATACACATAACTCCCAGCACCACACTAATAAACTCCCGTCGCACGCATGCCCCCCCCCCCCCAAACACTCCTGTCCCACGGATAACCCCCCAAACACTCCCGTCCCACGGATGCCCCCCCCAACCCCCCCAAACACTCCCGTCCCACGGATGCCCCCCCAAACACTCCCGTCGCCCGGATGCCCCCCCAAACACTCCCGTCGCACAGATTCCCCCCCCCCACCCCACCCCAAACACTCCCGTCGCCCGGATGCCCCCCCACAAATAACTCCCGTACACCACAACACCCCACAAACCCTCTCTCACTATCTCCGTTCAGGGCCCTCATCCCAAGCGCGCACGTGGAGCGCCAACACTACCTCCCGTCCCACGGATGCCCCCCCCCAACCCCCCCAAACACTCCCGTCGCACGGATGCCCCCTCCCCACCCCCCCTCCCAAACACTCCCGTCGCCCGGATGCCCCCCCACACCCCCTCCCAAACACTCCCGTCGCCCGGATGGCCCCCCAAACACTCCCGTCGCACAGATGCCCCCCCCCCCCACCCCCCCCAAACACTCCCGTCCCACGGATGCCCCCCCCCCAACCCCCCCAAACACTCCCGTCACACGGATTACCCCCCCTCACCCCCCAAACACTCCCATCACCCGGATGCCCCCCCACCCCCCCCAAACACTCCCGTCCCACGGATGCCCCCCCCCCAACACTCCCGTCCCACGGATCCCCCCCACCCCCCCCTCCAAACACTCCCGTCGCCCGGATGCCCCCCCCAACCCCCCCAAACACTCCCGTCGCACGGATGCCCCCCCCCCCACGGATGCCCCCCCACCCCCCCAACCACTCCCATCGCCCGGATGCCCCACCACAAATAACTCCCGTACACCACAACACCCCACAAACACTCTCTCACTACCTCCGTTCAGGGCCCGCATCCCAAGCGCGCACGTGGAGCGCCAACAATACATACACAACAAACCCTCCTGTATACCGCCCGCACCACACTAATAAACTCCCGTCGCACGGATGCCCCCCCCCCCCAAACACTCCCGTTCCACGGATGACCCCCCACCACCCCACAAACACTCCCGTCGCACGGATGCCCCCCCACCACCCCCCAAACTCCCGTCGCACGGATGCCCCCCCCAACACCCCCCAAACACTCCCGTCGCACGGATGCCCCCCCCCCCACCACCCCCCAAACACTCCAAAATCAACACAATGCACATTAAGTGCTCTGGAACACCTCTCCCCTGGAACATGAACCGGCCACACACCAAAACCTGCCCATAAACACACACACACAACACAAAATCACCTCAAACAATAAATAATAAAATATATTTTAACAAAAAATATCATTCTGCCGTCTGTGTAATTTCTGACACAAACACTCTACACACACACACAACACCCATACCACACTCGCACACATACACACAACTATCAAACAACACTCAAATCACACACACAACACTCCCTCACCCACACAACACTCACACACACACACACACACACACAACCCTCCTGTGCTCATACACCACACACAACAACTATTTAACACACCCCTACCCCCACAACACACTCAACTATGGAAACACACCTCAACTTCACCATCATACCACACACACTACATACAATGACAATTTACACGTCTATGCCCCCCCTCCTCTTGCACCTCAAGCACCACAACACCCTTCCAAACAACACAAACACACCACTAAAACATCTACAACAACACAACACCTCCACTACCACCACACCTCACACACCCAGTCGCCTTTTCCTTCCAATAACATCAATTACGCACACAATGCTAATTAGCCCCTATCTGTACTTTTATGCAACAATAATCATCTCATACACACACAACACTGACCAACACACACCCACAAAACAACACTACACCAACAACACTCACACACCCCACACACCACACTCACCCACACACCCCACACTCACTCAACTACCCACACCACACTCAATCACACACACAAAAATCACACACCCAGCACACACTCAGTCATCCACCCACACCACACAAAAAATACAACACTAACATACACACACTATTCAACATCACACACACTCAACCACACACCCACACTCACTCATCCACCCACACACCACACACTCAACAACACACCACACACACACACAAGCAACAATCACCCACAACACACATACACACACACACACAAAATACATTAAACAAAACACAACACTCAACACACACAACACTCACTCACACACACATCACTCCTGTGCTGATACACATCACACAACACCCGAGTCACACACACAACACGCCCTCACCCACACAACACTCACTCACACAACCCTCCTGTGCTCATACACCACACACAACAACACGTCAACACACCCCTACCACCACAACAATTTCTGTACACATTATTACACTACATTAACACATAATTATTCACGGTTCACATCACGGGCAACGCCGGGTCTCTCAGCTAGTATTATATATACATACACACAGAGCTAAGGCATTGTAAACAATGTATCTGCTACATTGAGTCTCTTTTGGTTCTCCTATGGTAGGGGGGAAACTTCAGCACTACTGCTTTTATGTGGGTACTAGATAAGCAAGGGAACTTGACACCCAATAAGCATATTTCCGATTATCTCAGCAAAATCGCAAACTAATAAGACATCATCATGCAGATATCTGGAATGGAGAGAGTCCTAATAAGACATCATAGACAGACATCTAAAAGCCTCGTAAATACAGCTTAGAGCAACACCTTGTTTCCTTCCACTTTAAAAGGAGGTTTGGGATGCCCATCGGGGACTTTTGCTGTCCCCTTAGCAGCACTGTACATGGAGACCTTACATACAAAGCAAGCTGTCAGTGACAAGCTGACTCTCGCTGCATTTATCTGTGACAGCCAGAATCCACTGTGCACTGAATGAACACCCCACTGTCAACATCAAAAGCCGCATCCGTCCAAGTCGAACAGCACATTCAGGTGGGATGAGATGCCTGTGGAGTCTGATGCCTGTCCAACATCAAACAGACAGGGACTGAAAGATGAGGCACAGAGAGGCTTCCCAGTACCAATTTAACAGGATTATCTTTCACTCAAGTGGATAATTCAGATCTCCTAAAGCAGGCTAAGTCTAATAAGGCTTTTTATCCATTATTATCCCTGTCACTGCTTGCTTTGCTGTGCATTGTAGGCCCCTCTAGCAGCAGGGTTATTAACTATTTTTACATAGCAGTGGAGGAGAAGCTGCATTGTACAAGATGTTATAATGGTGGTGACAGTAGCCACTTGGAATGCTCTATTCTCCTTTGCTCAAACTCCTGATGTTACCTGAAAGTAGGGAGGGTCCGTGTGTGAGGCAGTCCTGTGACAACTGCTAAACATAATCTAGTTCCTGCAGCCATGTCAATGCGATAGTCTGTAAAGTGCAGTCACGTCACAAGACTGCCGATTTGCTGGGATTTGCGGAATAAAGTTACAAGTCAGGTAACATATTGGATTATTCAAAGACACTATTATACATGGCAGCATGATCATGTTCAGGAGGGGAAAAAAAATAACTTGCCCTAACATGAATGGATACTTCATCCCCTTCAGTGCCAGAGTGGCCTGCAACGCATTGCTGATTTTGGTTCCTGGAAGCTGACATCTTTGTGCAAAAATGTTAGGGAGTGTGTTACAGGCACGAGTACATGCACCGTATTGCTTCTCCATTAGAATATGCTGAGTGTGTTCCTATGCAGGAGATCTGTAATTAAACAGGGGGCTTTAGTTCGTAAAGGTTCAGTCTAGATGTCAGCTTACTTTAAGGACTGGAAATATCACACACGCAGATACATTCTTCAATCTGTGAAATTGCTTCCCGGGCCCCTGTCACCTGGAATTAGGAGCGGAGATGGGTGTCAGCCTGCTGTGTTTTGACACTTGTGGCTTGCCAGACTCCGAGTGACAGATAGTCAATAGGATCTGATGAGATTTCTTTCCAACGCGTACATTGCCGATGATGAGGCAGAGGAGGTTTTTAACAAACACAGGAGGTGGCCGGGAACAGTAGGTTTCATTAAACTCGAAGATACCAAGGAGATATCGGCAGGAGCATAGCAGAGTGACAACATTCTTAATAAGATGTTATGAACTCGCGTTGTCTATCAGGAGCACACAGCCTGTCTCATCAGTTTTTAGGCAGGCTCAATGAATAAGGAGAAAGGCCTTGTTATCCCTTCTTGCAATCAACAGGTTATGAAAGACACTCAGCGAAGGTCCATGATGGAAAGTTCCAAGCGAGACTTCTCACACTTATCTGAAACGGTATCCTATTCTACTTTCTTCCTGATAAATGTTCCCTCACTATTCGGATTCAGTCAGGGGCAATCCTACGAAGGGTTGCCACCTCTCCGGGTTTCAGGTACTTTCCTCTGGGCTGCGGGTTTAGTACAGTATGTCAATCTCCTGGTGGTGTTGTGCTGCGGCGGTGTGCTGCTACGGCGGCGGATGGTGGCGTGTGCTGCGGCGGCGTGCTGATACGGCGGCGGATGGCGGCGTGCTTCGGCAGCTGCGTCTCTGGCATTCTCCGGTAATCTTCTGCAATTCCCCCTCCAACTGCTCTGAACATGGCTGTGCGACGTCATATGACGCAGCGTTGACATGGCAATGGGACACTACATTTCCGTGGCATCGTGACGCCGTGTAGCGTCATTTCGTCACATAACGTCCCATTGCCATAGCAACCCGGCGTCATATGACGCCGCGCAGCCATGTTCAGTGCAGTTGGAGGGGGAGTTGCAGCAGGATGTCGGGAGACGCCACCGCAGCACATCGCCAATTAAGAGATTTTTTTCCCCTTCATGTTGGCCATCAATTGAAGGTGGCAACCATCCTACTATATGCATATACTGCGAGTAATTTATTTTATATACACACAGTCACCTTGCTTATATAATATAGACAGATGTACACATGATTTTAGATATAATTTCCATGTACATGCAACTTACAAATATGTCTGGATATAAACCTCTGTAGTTGTAACATAATAACATACCCCAGGGGAAAAAACACATGATACGCATTGTGGCCACACAGAAAGGAGAGGCTGATCACAGATGTGACACAGAATCGTTGACCGAAGCAGAGCATTTTAGATTAATATGTAAAGAAAGCAAAAAAAGAAAATCCATGCATGTCTTCCACAGGCCCCCCAAACTTGCCTTCATTCGTCCCATTGTCACACGTCACACTGAGGTTAAGATGCAGACAAGGATTCTGGGCAATGGCATGCTAATGAGCACACTGGGAGTGTCCCTTTTGGCTTCCTATACATTTTACAACAAACACTCCCAAGATATTAGTTTGCATGTTGCTATGTTTTCCTGTTACAGAAAATAATGGACCTTCCAAACTTGGAACGCGTTTCTTTTCTTCTTGTTCCAAAATGCTCTAACCAGCCACGAATGGGTTACACATCTCAGCTATCTCCTGGCACCTGATGATACGAAAAAGGATTTAATTAATCACAGGTGAAACGCCTTGGAACCCTTCCAAGCCGATTTAACTGCCAAGCTCTGATCTTCATTTTCTTTGCGATGAACCCCTGAAGAAATTTACGATTAGGTAATTAACGGGATGAATAAAGAGATACTTAAAAGGAGATGAGAGAGGAGAGAGTTTGAGTCTGATTCTCTTTGTGAAAGCAGCCTATTTATCACTGAGCAAACATTTCACAGCAGAAAGTCACGGTGGTCCCTTGGGGGGCTTAAATATTTCTTAAATCAACGTTTGTCAAAGTAAAGGCAAAGCTGTGTAACATAGACCTTCTAACAGGTTATATGCTGAGAAAGGCAGCAGCCTGCATGATATTATGTATAGTAACTCAAACTCACGCGTATAGATACATAGAAGCATTGGATTGTGACCAAGCCCTTGTCTTTCCTATTCTGAGTTTACCAGGTAAGATACACTGATATATACATCTTATATGCAGAGGTGCCAACCTCCAAGGAATTAAATGGTTCCTGTCCCAAATGTTAATAGAAAAATACACATTTTTATCAGTGAGACTCTAATGACTTTAATGGAGATTTCCATGCGATAGCACGTCATCTGCTCTTACAGAATAAGGGCATAAGCTTCTAAAAATCAGTGACATTGACTCCAAATCAGTGAGACTCACTTCAAATCAGTGAAAGTCAAGAGTCCTGTTTATGCATACACATTCTGGGAAAGAAGGACAAGTCATGTGATTCTTAGGAGTACAAGTGGTACAAGGTGGAATTGAATACAAAAGCTTGTGCATGTAAGATCAACACCCTAACTAAACATGGGCAGATTTTTCCCAGCTTTTTGGGTGCAGTCCGATCCACCGAATGAAATACAGGAGCAAATTGTGTCCTCTTAAGTCGTGCAGAATCCTCTGAATCTGGCAGTGAGCTCCAGCCTCCCGACTCTAGAATCCATGGCCGAAATGCACCAGAAGTGGCATTTAAATTGCCACTTCCACTTACTACCTATTTGTCACACACTTTCTGATGAGAAACGGGAAAAGGTGTGTGGGACTGGTTGTGGTGCGTAAGATAGAAATAGATAGATAGATAGATAGATCAAAATAAAAAAAATTGTGGTAGAGAGACAGAAAAAGAGAGAAAAAGAAATTAGAGAGAGAAATAAAGATTTTTTTTCTTATGTTATATTTTGTTTTATTTATTTTTCATTATGAGTGGTGACATCCAGGGCAGGTGGCACTGTCCCTCCTGTGAGACGGAGGAGGATTTTTTTTTGGCAGTGAGAGCAGAACAAGGGCAGTGGTCAGCATACCAGTGAATTTTCTTGCTGGTACCAGCCATAGCAATAGCCGTAGTACTGTGTCTGCTGCAACCCTGGTTGTGAGCATGCCGCAGGAACCTCCTGTTCCTACTGCTGTTCATCCTTGGTCAGAGGAACAGGTTGTGTTGGCAAGTAGCTGCCTATTTGTTGGAAAGTGAGTTTCTGTCAGAGCCACCTTTGTCAACAGCTATTTCCTCTGTGTCATTGACTTCAGGTGATTCTGTCTGTATACTCAGCTATTGTTTGAACAGTTGTGTGAGCAGGAGATGCCGCAGCATGTGTTGCATGTGTTGCATGTGCAAGCATGTCAGGCTTGTGTCAGAGGCCCAGTTTTAGCCTTTTATGATCTGCCATGATGATTTTTTTAAATCTGTTTCTGTCGATCTGGTTTCAGCTACACCATCTGAGTCTGCCCAGCATCTCTACTGCTGCTCTACCTTGGACACAGAAAGTATCATCAGGTGGGATATGGGCAATGGTGGTATTGAAATTTTTTAATTACCGGTTCTTACCTTCATGGCGGCGGCAGCAGCGTCTACAGCATCTTTTCCCTGCATATCTTCTCAAAATGGCTGCACATTGTCGTGACGTCACATAGCATCTCATTGCCATAGCAACAGATGTCACGTGATGCGTTTATGTCACGTGGCGTTCCCGTTGGCATGGCAATGCGGCACCATTTGACGCCGCAACGCCATATTGAGAAGATATGTAGGGAAAAGATACTGATAGAAGCCGCCCACTGCCACAGGTAACAGAATTAAGCAACGGTTCGGCAAACTTGTGAAATTTTAGTAAGAGGTTTGCACGAACCAGTGGGAACCGTTTGAATCCCACCACTGGATATGGGTGTTCAGGAGGTAGAATCACAGGCAGGCGTGGGAAGGGTAGCAGGGAGAGCTTCAAGCAGTGTGGAAGTTGCAACTGTTGTAAGCCCATCTGGTCCAGGGTGTGTGCAATCAAAGTTGGAGAGGTTGTAGTGGTGATGGTGCCTCTTCTGATTAGCTTAACGATTATCGTCCTTGAGGAGGTGAGGCAGAAGAACGTGGATGTGCTTCTTGCAGACATCAAAGTGGTAGCCCTCGGTCCAGGAGTTGGACATACATTTATAAACACAAGACAAGCACTGTGCCAATGCCAACCTGCTAATGCCATGCACTGGCCAGTGCCACCACTGGTACTAGTTGTGCTAATTGACAACTTGTCTGCCATGGGCACTGATACTGGAGAGGAGAAGGCAGCTATTGTTACATTGTCTTTCTTGAGAGCTATATTCAGAGGCGGAACTAGGGAGGGGGGGGCACGGGCCTAGCAGCTGCCCTGGGCACAGTCTGAAAGGGAGCAAATAAACCCCCCTGGCATTGACTTAACCTCAGTCAGTGCTGTGGGTATTCACAGCACAACATAAAACCAGGCTTGGGCACTTTGAGCTGGTCAGTCAGTCAGGAGGAGGAGAGGAGCAGACAGAGAGAGCAGGCGGCATAGGCAGGAGTGAGACAGAGAGCTGCAGTGTTCTGCTCGCCCCTGATCTCCATGACATCAGTGGGTGGAGTTAATGTATGCTAGCTGCTGTGTGAAGGTATGCTTTGTGTGTTTGTGTATCAGTATGCTGTGTGTGCTGCAGTGTCTGTTAGTGTGCTGTGTGTGCTTCAGTGTCTGTCTGTACGCTGTTAGCTTCAGTATCTGTCAGTATGCTGGGGGGAGTGGGACGCAGTTGGTAGAACCTGCCCTGGGTGCGAAAACAACTGGTTACTCCTCTGCCTATAATACTTGCAGTGTTATTGTGGTAGGTAGTGGCACCGGTAGTGGCACTGGTAGTGTTATAATAATCTTACTAATTAGCCCGCTCTTCCTGAGCTTCTTCAATGCTGGGTGCAGGGGCCAAATATTTCCGAAGAATCAGATGTTGAGTCATCTTGATAAAGTGAGCCTTTCAACGCTATGATGGAGGTGTGGCCCTCCGCCCCATAGCTTAAAGCTCGCCCCGCCCCACTTTCCAATTAGCCATTTTTATCATGATCCTGTGCATCACAGACCCAGTATGGTCTTTCTCCCTCCAGCAGAAAAGAGAGGTACATGAGAATTGTGCCAGGTAATGTTAGGACCTGCAGATTGGTCAGGCCATGAAGTGGCTGCAGGCTTATAAACTTTTGGCCAAAGGGTTTAACTAAATGACCCTTTTTCATGAGCAGATAAGCACTGAGGTATTGCACTATATGTTGTGTCATTTTGTATGATGTGCTGGCCTTTCTGTTTTGCTATGATGGGACAGTTTCATCCAGCGGTCGGCTAGGACTACACCAGCTGCACTATACACTCTCTCTGACTATAAACTTGCAGAAGGACAACTCAGCCAGTTCACTGCCACTTTTGTAATAAAAGGCCATGTTTCTGTTTTAGCAGCCCAGAGAATCAGAGTCAGGAAGCAGGAATTAACTATGACCAATATATAGCTCTACCATGTCCATAGCACTAGTATTATCATAGGTGTCTGCTGCTTCAGTGCTAGTGCAAACCATGCCATAGTGATGGAGTGTTTCCCATAATGATGAGCCAAGACTTCTGCTGCTGTTACTGAACCCGCCGCCACCACCACTCCTACCCACACCAAAAGCCACTTGAAATGAGGCCCGAGAGTGAGAAAGTGGGGATGGTGACCATCGCATTGTCAGTTTCTGTGTGAAATCTATGCCCACTGAGGCTACCCTCTGTGAACCTTCATTAGTTTCCTCTCTTTGCCTTTCCCCCTTTTCAAACACTGCCTGAGCACAATCAATTAGATTATCCTTGCAATTTGCCACAGTCTCTTCACCATGGGGTAAAAAGTATTTAATTCTGTCTTTGAATCAATGGTCTAAACATGTAGCCTGAAGGTATTCCTCTCTCCATTTGATACTGACAACATGGAGACACAGGGGATCATTTATCAGGAATTCAAGCCATTTATAAACAATTTCCACCATTTCATCATCATCATCATCATCATACTGAATATCAATTAATATTTTTTCAAGGAGAAAGATTAGAGGGATAATCTGATTTATGACAGCTTCATCAGTGCTTACAAGATCGATGGCTTCCTCAAAGGGCCTCAGTAGCCTACACAGCTCTGCCGTCAGATGCCACTACCTGGGCTGCAGAAAGACCTCATCCAGCTGCCTTGCATTCTCCATGACATAGTCATTGACTGACTTCTGCTGCACATGAAGATGCTCAAGCATGTATAAAGTGGAATTCCAATGTGTAGGCACCTTCATTTGTAGCGGGTGGCGAGGTAGGTTGTTTCTCTCCTGCAACATAGACAGGGTATTGTGGACTGCATGATAGGCTAAAATGAGCACATATTTTTCTGGAAACTGACCAAATGCTCTCCACATTCCTTCTCTGATCTAGGAAACGGATGACTATTACATTGATTATGTGTGCAAAACAAGGAATGTGTGTCATGTTGCCTTGTTGTAGTGCTGTGACCAAGTTGGAACCATTATCCCACACCACAAACCAAACCTCAAGTGCCCTGGGAGTTAGCAACCACTCTATCACATGCTGTCATTTTGATAACACATCAGAAGCTGTATGGTCCTTTCCTTCCAAACTGCATTCATAACATAGCATGCCTACAGAATGTCTTGCAGCTGCAGACACTGACTGTCTTTTTTTCACCCACCTTAACACAGTAATTGGGTAGTTATGGTCAGGTAGTCACTGCCTCAATGACCACTATTCCACGTCAGTAATGAGGTGTATCCTACTTCCCTCTGACTGTGCAAGACCACCGATGCAACATCTTTGCCTTACAGTTCAGGAAGCGCATTGTTAAGAAACATATGATCTTCTTGGGATTGTTCAACGCGGCTCCACAGTTTGCATAAACCATCTGAACCCCTGAGATTCAACAAATTTGAACAGCTATAGCACGCATTTTGGCATTAGGGCTCTGCCATGTGTGCGGTGAAATTTGTTCATATTTTAAAACGCTTCCCAAACTGTGGACTTCTGCTCGTGCATTGGGATACATATCTGGCAACTTGTGCTAATAGGAGGAGTACCACTGACACTGTCTGGTTTGCAAACTGCTGCTGCGCAGGCTAACACTAGCACACACACCACCACCACCATCATCGTCATCATCGTCATCGTCATCGTCATCATCATCATCATCACTACTATTGATCATAATCTCTGCTACACAGAGATCATCTAAAACACCATCATCATCAAATTTAACACCATGATACAATTATAACTGTGTTGGTGGTGTGTGTGTATCTGCAGTACTGATTGTGACCTATTGTCTCCATCTCCACCTGTGCCATTACACTGTGTTGTCTGACTGCAACCTCTCTTTGTCTTACCCTGACTAGCTAAGGTTGTCTGCCACTTTGTACGGTGGTGGTTGGCGGCCACATGACCTCTTAATATAGCAGTGCCAAGATGGATACCCCTTTTCAAAACTGTTCAACATAAACTACATGTAGTTGTAACCAGATCCTTTGAAAGCTGACAAAAACTCACACACTAGCTCTTGCATTGGTGGTACAGCCAACGGGAGACAGAACTTGGTGTTCTGGACTTTGTGAATGTAATCATGGTCATCTAAAGGTATGTGCCACAATGTGCTCACCACAAACAAGGCGTAACCGTGGGGTCAAGGTGGGGAAGGATATAAACACTACCCACAGCCGTGTGGGCGTGTCTGGAGTGTAGGTTGGTCGAGGTAGCCTGGTCTATGTTGGAGAGGTATGGATAGTCGATATACTTGCCGAGGTCTGGGTTGGAGAGGTACGGATCATTGCTGGTTCTATTAGCTGGGGTCAAGTCCCCTTTTTCCTCCACGGGATCAGCGGACGTGTCTCATCCTTCCATGGTAATTGGAGAACCTCTTTTCTTTTTCCGCCTTTTTGCTTTGGATGACTCTGTTCCATCAGGGGTACTGTGGTCTCCTTCTAGGTTTGAAACTTCAGCAGTTTCACAGCATCCACCATGCTCTTCTTGCAATTGCATTAGCTGGCAGGAATTTTCGGGGCCATAGAGACCTGTTTGCTCGGTGTGTATCAAGTTTAGGCACCTCCACAATCCTAGGGTTGTTTTATGGGAGTGTCTTGTTTCAGATTCCCCATAAGGCCTCGTTCAGGGTGCTGGCTTCGGAGGGAGGGCGTGCTGCCGTGCGTGCTGCCGTGAGAAACTAAGTATTCAATTTGAATACTGGTTGTCAGGGTAGCAACCGCCCTGTCTCCGAAGCCAGGAGTTGAAGCTGACTACAGTTTCAATAAACGAAAATTTAGTTTTTTGGAGCTGCAGCAGCATCACAGGGACCTAGGCAGCCAATGAAATCATTCTTCAGAATGATTTCATGACTGCAACTTGGATACTTACCCTGCTGTGTGTAACCCCGGCCCCGCACCAAACGCTGAAAAGTCTGCTGGGGGATAAACACAGATCGCCCAGCAAACTGCAGCACTGCCTCCCTCACGCCCTCCCTCCGAGTCCTGCAGCTGGCACCCTGAACGAGGCCTAAGAGATATCTTCATCCTCTTCCTCATAGGACCGGAAGGGCCACTCTTCCATGGGGTAGGGTTTATTACAGGAACGCTGCATCTTGTCCTCCATTGTGGTGGTATCAGGTGTATTTTTCTTCCTGACCTCGGAAGGCGTTATTGCAGCTGTTTTCACTGTATTTGCTAAAACTCGATCTGGTAGTCCTACATGTGGGCAGACTTAGCTTGCAGTGTTTGTAGCTCACACAGGCGTCTCTGTAGACTTTTTCTTCTTCTTTACTTTGGTATGTTTTGAAACATCAGCAGTACTGTGCACACATTCTTTCTCATCAGTGATACTGGATGTGCACTTACTAAATTAAACTTCTGTACCTTTCTTGTGACCACAGTGCATTGCTTGCTGCTGCAGTTCCTTGGCTCATTGAATAAAATATTCCTCTGGCTCCTGCCCTTTTTCTGGGGCCACATGAGGATCATCCTTATCATCTGAATAAGGCCTGAAGGGACACTGCTCCATGTTGGTTACACCAGGAACACATTTTCTTCCCCATTCTTGCAGTCTGTATTTGACTTCAGCTGGGAAGCCATTTTAAAATCCAATGCAAGTTTTTTTTCCACAAGTGGTGAGGTAGACTCTGGTCACAGCATCAGTCCCTTGTGTGGGTCACTGTCTGTCGCAGTCCTCCCAGTCAAACTGTGACATTGTGACTTTCTCCAGTGCAGTGTAGTTTTCCTACCTGGATGTGTAGCCCTTTAATTCTGATCACTTCGGCACATGTTTTGTTGCTCAGTCTATTGCAGGAACTTATGCAGGAAAAAGCACAAACATTTTCACAGGCATACTCTGGGGCCCCTTTGAACTTCAAGGGCCACTTCTCATCCTACCTTCTGACACCATATGTAAGAGATGTGTGCAGAGTAATGCAATGGAGACCATGTTTAACGTGAAATTAAAATAATGTTTTATTGCCTGTTCCTTTAAACAATACAGCAAACAAAAATAAACATAAAACAATAAACACCTATCCCTGTGTAAGGGCTAACTTACTTACCTTGTCCCTCTCTGCAAGGCTGGCGGGGGGGGGGGAATCCCCTTACCCACTTATCACCCCAAAGTCTCAGCGGTACCTTACCGCAGGTGGCTCTTCAGGTCAGTGGTGTTCAGGTAGGTGTCTGTTTGAGGGTCCGGGCTTAGGTCTGGTCCCCTTTTCTCTTGCTCCCAGAACATAGCCCTCCTTTTTCTTATGTCAGCTCCCTTGTGAGCTAAGTAATCTCTCTCTTGTTTCTCAGATCAGGCTTTTTCTAAAAGTTCTAATCAGCAAGGTGGAGTCTGGTTGATTGCCTGTGTCCAATAAACCAGCACACTGCTGGATTTAGACGCAGTTTCCCTCAAACAGTGATAAGTCCCTGTTACAGAGACCCTGCCAAAAATTATATCTCTGAGCAGCCTTATTCCACTTAGTATCAGTAACCCATTTGCAGAACTCAGCGGCGTACTCAGCTGCCGAGCGTCTTCGTTGACGAGGGTTGTTCAGAGCTGCTTAAGAAGTTGCACCACGGTTTGGGTCATCAAGAATCAGACTCATGGCTTCGATGAAACCCACCAGATCCCTTAGTAGTGGGCTATCCTGTTCTAAAATAGGGAAGACCCAAGCAAGATCCTCATCTTTGAGCAGGGTGCTGATTAGTCCAGCCTTGACTTCATCTGTATTATAGATGGTGGGCTGTAGCTTAAACAGAAGTCTGTATTTTTTTCTCCCCGGCGCTTCCCAACAGGGGTACACGGGTCTCAGTTTGCACAGGCAGAGTGTTTTAAACAGGCACAGCGTTTTGAACAGGCACAGCGGTTATGGCGGAGTGCAGTTCAGGTACTTCAACTTCCATGTGGCCAAGACGGTTGTAAACATGTCCTTTTTGTTCTTGCAAGCCAACCATGGCACATTGCAAGTCAATAACCAGCTGAGCCTGGGTCAGGTCTGTTCTGGCGGAATCCGTGGTAGGGCCTGTTTATTTTATCAAGTGTTGATCTACGGCTGGAGTGGATCCCAGTGACAGGAACAGCAGGGAGCGTGGTCGGGGTCACAAGCAGAGGTCGGAGGCAGGTGGCAGATGCCGTGGTCGGGGTCACAAGCAGAGTCAGAGGCAGGCAGCAGATAGCATGTCAGGATCACAAGCAGAGGTCGACAATGAGGAGACAGGAACAGGACTCGGGAACAGGACAACAGCAATAGCAACAGCAGCAGTGAATACAGGAACCTAGCAGGAGCGGGAGGAACCAGTATAAACAGGCAAGGGAGGAACAGGAAAGGGAGATTTATATAGGTCTGCATGGAGGCATGGGACAGGTGCAAAGGTGTCAGGTTTCAGAGTCTGGAAGCAAGAGCAGCAGCAGTCCTGGTGGGTACTACAGGCTATAACCTGACAGCGGGTCTGTCTTTTTGCTTTAAGTTATAAGGGTTTACGGATATCACTAATGAGTTTATGGTGTGAGATGGTAGTGGGGTGGATAGACAGTCAAGTAAGAGGGATGGTAGGGTCCCATCACCACAGCTATGTTTGAGTTAGAGGTTGGTGGGAAAAATGATGGCGATATGTTTTTCAGATTTTTAAGCCCATTTATTTAGGGTAGCATTGTTTTAGGCCTTTTTTCAGGGCGATGAGTGGGTGGCAGCCTCAAGAAAGGCGTCTGGAGGTTTAAGAGGAGAGGTTGCTACAGTATGATGGGATCAAGTCAGGTTCACTTTCTAATCAGGAGGTCCAAGACATATCGAAAAGGCCTATTTATATAGGGGAAAAAATGAACCTGCGTTTTTGAGGATGTTGCACAAAATTCCACGGCTTAAAGGAATCAGCTAATCCATGGCAGATTCAGATTTCGGACAAAAGTTTTGCCCATCTCTAACCCTAATTACTATGCTACACCTACTTCTCCATACCCCAAATGCAGCAACCCCATTTGTGATATTTCCCATAACTTTGTGACAGTTCTGCTGAATTCAGGATAGCTGATAATCTTAGTAGAAACCAAACAATAATCATTGAATGTTCCTAAAGGTCCCATGTTTACAGGACGGCTACATTCCTCCCTTTGGGCCTCATGCAGTAAGCCCCGATACAAAATTTTCGGCACGAATTGCGAAAATGTATTTTTTGGGCGATTTGCCCTCGCAGTATTCAGTAAGGGCCGAATCCTTCCGATCCCTGCTGTAGCACTGCGAAAGCAAAGCTGCCGATGAGCTGTGGCGATACAGCCTGGCTCCCGATAAGGCTCCCGATAAGCCTTTGGTGCCGATAGATGTTTGCAGCTGAGAGAGACAAGCCGCTCTCTCAGCGCAAACTTCGGCACCAAAAAAAGTATTTAAAAACAACTTTTATTTATACTCTACATGTGCAGGGGGTCTTCGGAGCTGAACCGCGTTGGTTTGAGGTCCGGGGACCCCCTGCCCCCCGAGATACAGGCCCCTTTATGAGGTGCCGGTATCCCTCGGCGTTTAAAGGTCCCGATCACGTGACCGCGGCCTGTAAACAAACCAGAGGGATACCGGCACCCCATAAAGGGGCCTGTATCTCGGGGGGCAGGGGGTCCCCGGACCTCAAACCAACGCTGTTCTGCTCCGGAGACCCTCTGCACATGTATAGTATAAATAAAACACACACACATCAATAAAGACTCGTTCCTTACCTTGGCGGCTATGTGCAACGGTA
The DNA here is from genome assembly GCF_040206685.1 of Ascaphus truei. Lineage (NCBI taxonomy): Eukaryota > Metazoa > Chordata > Amphibia > Anura > Ascaphidae > Ascaphus > Ascaphus truei. The sequence goes on from NC_134487.1 coordinate 184,629,665, forward strand.
ATGAAGCAGCATGAATGTCTTTTTAATTATACTGTACAGTGAGCAGGGGGTCCCCTGAGCTGAACCGCATTGCTTTGTGGACCAGGGACCCCCTGCTTCCCGAGTTACAGGCCCCGGTATGTGTCATCGGGTGGCAGTGTCGCCGCCATGTTTATAGCGTCCCCGCAATAAACATGGCGTCCACACTGTAACCGATGGCCCAAACCGGGGCCTGTAACTCGGGAGGCAGGGGTCTCTGAGCCACAAATAAATGCGCTTCAGCTCAGGGGGCCTCCTGCTTCCGCACAATATTATTAAAATACATTAATGCTGCTTCATTACCATAGCGGATAGCCGCTAAGGCAATGAAGGGGTTAACGCATAGTAGCATGTTTATTGGGGACAAATGCCCCCAATAAACATAGCAGCAATACACAACATACAGTATAGTAATGGGCAGAATGACTATTATCCACAAATGGATAATAGTGCAGTTGTCCATTTACAATACATACACAACAATAAAGACTTTAAATACATATAGCACTCACCCATGTCCCACTGCCACGATGAAGGCCATCCTCATCTTCATCGTGCCCATGCCCCATCCGCTTCTGCAAAACAAACACAAGAATTACAACATCCAAATTAATGTCCCCTAACCCCTTAATCACCATAGCGGTTATTAACCGCTACAGTTATTAAGGGGTTAAGCCACCATCACCCACATACCCTCCCCCACAAAGCCCCCCAACCACCCTCACCCAATACCCACAGGGGAGTCCTACCAAATACCCTTGGGCCTAATACCCCCTCCCCCAGCACATACAGTACAATAATGTGCCAAATAACTATTATCCACATAGGGATAATACATTATTTGGCCATTATTAAACACATTCAATAACGTTAAAATGTAAATAAAATTGTACTAACCTCATCAATAAGAAGTCTCCGTCGCCAGCATCATCCTTGGGTCCGTTGCCAACATTAGAAATAGCCACAACATTTCAATATCATTAACATAACACTGAACCCCTTAATCACCTTATCGGGTACTAACCTGAAAGGTAATTAAGGGGTGAAGCCATCCTGCAATGCCTACAACAGTTATGCATAACATCTTCAGTGAAATAAAAACCAATTGCCTAACCAAATTCCATTTAATCATTCCATCTGTAGGCTCACATGCCTCATAAAACATTGCATTTACAGTGTATACATGTAGCATAACATGTAAACTGCATGTACACGCTGCAAATCAATGTTAACAATACAATAATGCCACTCAAATCGCCATACATCACAAGAAGTATATTATTTAATACAATAAACTCACCATCAATGAATTACCACACATCAATTACATCCCTAAACAATTAAAATACCATCCATACCAATTACACAATGAACTAAAGCTATCCTAACAGAGAACCACTTCAAAACATAGAAAAAAGTACACCAACAAATACAATATACTAAAGCAAGGCTTTCCATATCCTATTGTACGGCCTGGAAGCCCAAAACTTACATCTGTCTAAAAATAAAATACATTTAGCACACATCAATGCATTGCCACAATGATTAACAATACAGAATTAGAAGCTTTAACAACACTATCATTTCTTACCCTGTATATATATCTGTACACATACATACAGACATACATACAGTGGGAAGAAATGATATGCATTGTAAAAAATGAAAACATGAAAAAGCAACACAAAAACAGTTACATTAAGTACATTTCTTTATTTAACTTACCATTACTTGCCCCCACCGACTCCCGTTGATCAGCTTACTCACGAACCAATCCACGACACCATCCACGACACCATCCAGGAACAAATCCACGACACCATCCAGGAACAAATCCACGACACCATCCAGGAACCAATCCAAGAACAAGTGCAGGAACCAATCCAGGAAGCAAGCCACGAAGAAATCCAAGAAACAATCCACGACACGATCCAGGAACAGGAACCCATAAAAGAAAAGAAAAAAACAAATTAAACATTAAAATAATAAAACATGACAATCAAGGGTTGTACTAGTTTTATTCTTAGTGAATCTGTATTACAATACCTTGTTCCGGGGTCTTCTTGACATCCGGTGCCACGCCCTGGTCTTCAATCTTCAGGAGGAGGTCCGTCCTCCTCGGCATCTGCCTTCAAAATGAGACGACATAGGCTTTTATAGGCCTATGACGTCACATTTGTCGTCATATGGTTCCCACGGCCCTGATTGGGCCGTGAAAACCATGTGTTTTGGCCGATGTAAAAAAATTGATGACGTCACTTAAAGGCAATGCCAGCACAGCCAATCAGAATGGCTTTGCTGCTATTGCCTTTAAGAAAACGTCATGAAATGACACATGGCCGGACTCACATGGTAAGCCAGCCAATCAGAGCGTGGGAACTCCATCCCTACTCTGATTGGTTCAAGTACCATGTGAGTCCGGCCATGTGTCATTTCATGACGTTTTCTTAAAGGCAATAGCAGCAAAGCCATTCTGATTGGCTGTGCTGGCATTGCCTTTAAGTGACGTCATCAATTTTTTTACATCGGCCAAAACACATGGTTTTCACGGCCCAATCAGGGCCGTGGGAACCATATGACGACAAATGTGACGTCATAGGCCTATAAAAGCCTATGTCGTCTCATTTTGAAGGCAGATGCCGAGGAGGACGGACCTCCTCCTGAAGATTGAAGACCAGGGCGTGGCACCGGATGTCAAGAAGACCCCGGAACAAGGTATTGTAATACAGATTCACTAAGAATAAAACTAGTACAACCCTTGATTGTCATGTTTTATTATTTTAATGTTTAATTTGTTTTTTTCTTTTCTTTTATGGGTTCCTGTTCCTGGATCGTGTCGTGGATTGTTTCTTGGATTTCTTCGTGGCTTGCTTCCTGGATTGGTTCCTGCACTTGTTCTTGGATTGGTTCCTGGATGGTGTCGTGGATTTGTTCCTGGATGGTGTCGTGGATTTGTTCCTGGATGGTGTCGTGGATGGTGTCGTGGATGGTGTCGTGGATTGGTTCGTGAGTAAGCTGATCAACGGGAGTCGGTGGGGGCAAGTAATGGTAAGTTAAATAAAGAAATGTACTTAATGTAACTGTTTTTGTGTTGCTTTTTCATGTTTTCATTTTTTACAATGCATATCATTTCTTCCCACTGTATGTATGTCTGTATGTATGTGTACAGATATATATACAGGGTAAGAAATGATAGTGTTGTTAAAGCTTCTAATTCTGTATTGTTAATCATTGTGGCTATGCATTGATGTGTGCTAAATGTGTTTTATTTTTAGACAGATGTAAGTTTTGGGCTTCCAGGCCGTACAGTAGGATATGGAAAGCCTTGCTTTATTATATTGTAATTGTTGGTGTACTTTTGACTATGTTTTGAAGTTGTTCTCTGTTAGGATAGCTTTAGTTCATTGTGTAATTGGTATGGATGGTATTTTAATTGTTTAGGGATGTAATTGATGTGTAGTAATTCATTGATGGTGAGTTTATTGTATTAAATAATATACTTCTTGTGATGTATGGCGATTTGAGTGGCATTATTGTATTGTTAACATTGATTTGCAGTGTGTACATGCAGTTTACATGTTATGCTACATGTATACACTGTAAATGCAATGTTTTATGAGGCATGTGAGCCTACAGATTGAATGATTAAATGGAATTTGGTTAGGCAATTGGTTTTTATTTCACTGAGGATGTTATGCATAACTGTTGTAGGCATTGCAGGATGGCTTCACCCCTTAATTACCTTTCAGGTTAGTACCCGATAAGGTGATTAAGGGGTTCAGTGTTATGTTAATGATATTGAAATGTTGTGGCTATTTCTAATGTTGGCAACGGACCCCAAGGATGATGCTGGCGACGGAGACTTCTTATTGATGAGGTTAGTACAAGTTTCTTTACATTTTAACGTTATTGAATGTGTTTAATAATGGCCAAATAATGTATTATCCCTATGTGGATAATAGTTATTTGGCACATTATTGTACTGTATGTGCTGGGGGAGGGGGTATTAGGCCCAAGGGTATTTGGTAGGACTCCCCTGTGGGTATTGGTTGAGGGTGGTTGGGGGGCTTTGTGGGGGAGGGTATGTGGGTGATGGTGGCTTAACCCCTTAATAACTGTAGCGGTTAATAACCGCTATGGTGATTAAGGGGTTAGGGGACATTAATTTGGATGTTGTAATTCTTGTGTTTGTTTTGCAGAAGCGGATGGGGCATGGGCACGATGACGATGAGGATGGCCTTCATCGTGGCAGTGGGACATGGGTGAGTGCTATATGTATTTAAAGTCTTTATTGTTGTGTATGTATTGTAAATGGACAACTGCACTATTATCCATTTGTGGATAATAGTCATTCTGCCCATTACTATACTGTATGTTAGGGGGGTATAGGTGTTGTTGGGTATATATATATATATATATATATATATATATATATATATATATATATATATATATATATATATATATAATTATTTAATTATTTATTTAATTCGTTATTGTGGGGCTGGGGTGTTTTTTTTTTATTATTGTGGGTAGTGGGGGTGTGTGAAGGGGGCATTAGCCCCAACGGTGGTTGTTTAGGGCTTGCGGGTGGGTAGCGGGAGGCCTTAACCCCTTCAGGACCGTAGCGGTATTAACCGCTACGGTCGTGAAGGGGTTAAGTGCCCCCGCATCCCCCCCGCAAGTCCTAAACTCACACCCAGGGCCAAATACCCCCCTCACCCATCCCCGCTACCCACAATAACGCTGGCACGGTGGGTTAACCCCTTCATTGCCTTAGCGGTTAGCCGCTAAGGTAATGAAGTGGCTTTTAAATGCCTTTTTCCTGCCTCGGATGCATGCCGGGGGGCTCCGGTGCGGGTATCAGCTCCGGAGACCCCCGGCATCAATCACAGGCAGGAAAAAGGGCTGATTTTTTCTAAGTGTCGCCCTTGCCGATGCTTCTCCTTCAGCAAGTTGCCAACTTTAGTTGGCGGGCTGGATTGGCCATAAAATCTCCAATCTGGCCTGCCGATCAGCACCAAAAAGCTGATCGGGGCTTACTGAATTCAGGCGGGAAAAAAAAGTCCCGATAAGTGGCTTATCGGCAGCCGGGTGGCGAAAAAAATTTTTTCGCAAGAAAAGTTGCCGATAATTCCCACTTATCGGGGCTTACTGAATCAGGAGGGCAAAAAACGGCTATAAAATGCCGAAAAAGCCTTATCGGGGCTTACTGCATGAGGCCCTTTGTCTTTAGCCATTCCACGCAGATCCCTAATAAGACACAGCCACTTACAGAATGTGCATGTAAACAGCCACAGCATTAATTAAAATACACAAACACAAAAACGTGTCAGCCAACATAACCCGTAAAACATACAGTAAATCCAACATTAACCATAGGTGCCAGCCACTGATGATAAAGGTAAGTGGGCACGTAACCCATAACTGAAACAAAGGTTAGCGCACACTCATGCCGCAAAGCTGAAAGCATTGCTGCTACTGTACCTTCCCATTCCAACACACATACATTTGCCACCATATGCCTTAGCTGGCAAGGTGACCCTGCCACTGTGGCAACAAACACATCAATACATATCTTATATAGCAATGTAAACTTTTTTTTTCTTTTTGGGAGGGAGGAAACTTACACTACATGTGCTTCCCAAAAATGGCAGTCCACCCTACATACACTTCCTGCCTAATAGCCCTCCTTGGAATGCCAACTAGGCCAAATCACATTTGACTCCTTTAAATCAATACAACCCCTGCTACATTGTCACCTCTATAACTGCTGTACTTGTCACCGGAGTCATGTGTCCTATTCCTTATTATTCCATTGACCCTGCTTAACCATCCTGTTATCCTGTTTCCAAAGGCATCTAGAATTGCACTAACTTTCTCTGACAAGAAGTCCAGCAATGAAGAGGTTAAACCCATACAGTATCTATTCTCTTCAGGGACCGGTTAAAGGACGACAGATAAAATCATAGGGGAAAGAGTATGAGAGATTGAAGCCATTAAAGTAATTTACAAAAGTGGCCTCATTGAGTCAAATTTCAAGGTGCTTCTGGTGGATTAATGGTGCAGAAGAGATACCAGGGCAGATATACTTAGAAAGCACATGGCTACAGGAAAAACCTTAGCTCTATATAAAAACCCTTGGTAACCGAAAGGCCTGTTGGACATTAGTTAAGTCTGCAATTTATTCTTTGCCTCTACTTGCAAAGAAAACAACCCCTTAAATGGCGGAGAAAGTCTTGGCTAGTTAACCATTCTCTGAATTTAGAATGCAGTGTGTGTGTGTGTGTGTGTGTGTGTGTGTGTGTGTGTGTGTGTGTGTGTGTGTGTGTGTGTGTGTGTGTGTGTGTGTGTGTGTGTGTGTGTGTGTGTGTGTGTGTGTGTGTGTGTGTGTTTATACCTAAAGCTAGCAAAGCAAAAAGCGTGGATCTCAAGTGCTTTATGTCATCATCTGCACCAAAAAAATGTAATTAACACCTCTTCAATTCACAGACACCTGCATTTTGTTTGTACAATACAGGTGCCCTCTCTTATGTTTGACAAAAGGCACAGCATGAATGTACAAGGGTAGAGCTGCTAAGCCTATCGCCAATGTCAGGCTATCATCAAGACTAGGACAGGGGAGCAAAGAGACACCAATCTCTTCATAGAATGTACCATACAACCTCCCATTATTCCCATGCCACTGTAATTCCCAGAATCTTGTCATGCTACCTACTGGTTTAGGTGTGATTAGTGTTACGCAGTAAAACATTTTTTTAATTACAGGGGGCAATTTCTTAGACATCTAAAAAATATCCTGGTTTTTTTTTTCATTCTCTCCCCCTTTATATTTTATAGCGCACGACTTTTTAATATTGGATTTAAAACTAGCATTCAAAAAACATAGAGCTCCGTTCATTTTATGCCACAACCTTCTTCCCAAAGCAAAGCACTTTTTGTCTTTTTCAAAAATGCTCAAAATTAAAATGTTGATGGTGTTTTTTCTTCTATTGTTTTTAGGATCCCTTGTGACAAATGTATTGCTTAGATAGTATGGCTGTTTTTTTCTGCCAGCTGTATTTAAGGAAAGTTTCAAAAATATACTAAAACATAGATCAGGAGTGCACAAAAATTTTTTTTTTAAATAATACCAAAAATAATGTAAAAAGAAGATCTGTCCCTATGGCAGCGAAGGGTTACTCACTACCATGTTTAACATGATTTCACAATTCAGCACTACTTTGTGATGCTCATTAACAAATAAACCAATAGTGAACCATGGAGGGGATCTCCGCCCTATTGTTCAGTACATCATTGTGTTACCTCTACGGCATTATTTGGTCTTTCTTTGCCGAAGGGCTTCAAATGTCCTGAGCGTGGATCAGCCATGTGGTGGAGATAGTTAACATCACCGGCGGTCTAATCAAGTTCTCTTTGCTTCTTGGAGAGTCACACCTTCTGTCTGTGCTCTTGTGTAGCCTGCTGGCTTTTATCATTAAAGGATCACACCTCACTGAGAGTGAAGGCCTCTTCAATCAGCACAGAAGTGGAAACTAAATTTACTCTCTCCACTGTGACCAGCGTTCTTCACAGCTCCTGTCCACACCATATAATAGGGCTCCAGTACAGGTGGAATTGTGTCACAGGATGGTACATACCGTATGTCTTTAGCAGAGCAATTAGCCGAGCAATAGGCAAGGGGACAATAAATGTAACCCTTCAAATGTTGAAATCTCTGGGGAAAACGTCATGCCTTCATAATACAAATATATATATATATATATATATATATATATATATATATATTAGAACAAGAGAAAAAGAAAAAGCGCCCAATCCATGAGAAAAATCTGATATAAAAGGTTTAATATGCCATAAACATAGACAATTGCACACTCACACTTTTGCAGTGCATAAAAAGCGTTTTATGGGACAAGCCCATGCATCAGACAGATGTCAGACTTCCACTGCTTCCTTCCATTCCATGTGGATGTGTGAACTGCAATGCTTTGCTGCTGCTGGTATCACCATCTCAGCTTCTCTCCGACAACACGGATGAGCAACTTGCGGTTCCTAGTCTGCACGGTTCTACACGAACCCTCTCCAATGAGATAACAGGGAACTCCTGCACTGGCGTCTGCACTCAGGCATCTGGGCTGCTCCACCACCGTAGCTCTGCACGGCTCTACACGAACCCTCTCCAATGAGATAACAGGGAACTCCTGCACTGGCGTCTGCACTCAGGCGTCTGGGCTGCTCCACCACCGTAGCTCCTATACCACGTGACCCTACGCATTTCTTCCGTCACAGCGGATTTCATCAGGGGATCGCTGTGACCAGCGTTCTTCACAGCTCCTGTCCACATCATATAATAGGGCTCCAGTACAGGTGGAATTGTGTCACAGGATGGTACATACCGTATGTCTTTAGCAGAGCAATTAGCCGAGCAATAGGCAAGGGGACAATAAATGTAACCCTTCAAATGTTGAAATCTCTGGGGAAAACGTCATGCCTTCATAATACAAATATATATATATATATATATAGTACTGGCCACTACTGTACATTTAATTGGCAAAATACAAACACAAAGCAGAGCGTAAAGGAAAGACACTATCAATTCAATATAAAAGCACTTTAGATACAGTATAAACAATATAAAACTTACATAACAAGTCCAAATGGGGTTCCACACGGTCCCTTCCCAATCCCTGAACTGCTGACCCTGTGTAATTCCTCTGGAAGATGGAAACCGGAACACCGCCGAACAAATCAACAGAGGAACTAACGTTCTAAGCCAATATGAGGAAGCTGCAGAGCTCCAAACAGCCTCCTCGTGGGTACAGGAGACATACGCTGTATGATTTCACTGCATCTTGCATGGTAACCGTGCTGACCAGTAACACCTCATACTGACCTCTTTGACCAGCACACCCCCAAATTATTTAGCTATCAGAATATTTAATTATCAGGCTTGTGTTCCTGCCCATGGAGCTTACAATTTCATTTTGAAGGACAATCAGAGAAAAGTAACTTGCCCAAGAAGTTAATGATGGGATTAGAAGCAGGTTTACCTGCCTCAAAGGCAGTTACATTTCCACTAGGGTGACTAGGCAAAGTCTGAACCCTGTATTCACAAACATCACTTTCACCGCCTGTTATAAGAGGACAGGGATTGCCGGGTAAGGCCAAAAGCAGGAAAGGGAACTTTACCTGTGTAACCTCTTATTAACATCACAATACAAGGAGCAGCCAGAGAGAAACAAATGTTTCCCAAGACTCAGCATGTTTTAAAACTAACTTTACTAAAACTTAAATGAATTTTATCAATAATTGTTATAAAAACACTTATAGGTATAAGATGTTGGTACAAAAGGCATTCATCACCCAGAGGTGACCCCTTCAACATGGCACTGCCATTAGTACACTTGACTCCTGGGAGGGACTGCACCTTTAATTCCTTCTTCTTGGTTGCTCTTCTGTCTATGCAGCTCCCAGGAAAACAACAAGGTGAAGTGCTCGTGACAGAGCCAGCATTGTGTACCATTCATCGTAAAGGTAATCCGGCTTCACAGATATGTTTGCTTTGTGCCTGATCAAGTCGGCGCTTTCTCCTTTCAACTTGCCAGGGTTGTCGATTGACGTCTTCGAATGTGTCATGGGTGGGAATCAACTTTTCAGCAGCTTTGTTTGGCTCCCGTCTCGCAGCTGTCGCCGTGTTCTCACACACCATGTCATAAAACTCTCATCGAGTCAACCAGGTGTAAAAAAACACTGCTGAAAGATGTTCTTCGGGGTGTGCACTACTAAGTCTGCAGTAAGTAGCTCCGGCGTCTCCAGTTCTGTTCTTAAACAAGACGTACTTGGTGGGACACTGTTTATCGAAGTATCGATGAACATTATCAAAAGCAAAAGAAAATACCCACTACCCATAGTTGAGATGTGTTGATATGAAGTACTACTACTTTTTTATTTACAGACCTGGTTTACTACTACTTTATTATTTATAACCGTAGTTAATTTTTTTTTTTTTTTTTAAAGAAAACTGGATTTATTTTAAAAAGCAATACAGGGTACAGAGCTTTTAAATATGCTCAGGTCTCTGCGTATACATTTATTCTTAAAGTATACACTTGAAGAAGAGGCCAATTAAAGTACGGAAAGCTCTGTCTATGTGAAGAAGAGATCAGCAAGGTTTTGAAAGCTCTGTACACGTGAGAAAGAGACTGGTGAGGGTTGGAAAGTTCTGTACACTATATTTTCAGCTCTGAAGCACTCTTATGTTGGTCCGTGGAAAAGTTTTACAACCTATTATGAATCTACTCTTCTTCAGAACCAATGAAAGTACAAAAACTATGGGCTACATATGTTTAGAGTATAAACTATTTTAAAAGTGCTTTGCCCATTCATTTCACATGTTTGAATGTCTTCATATCAACCACCTACCACACCTTTTGTAAGGAACTTGGCCAACTGCACATTTCTGGAGACTATCAAAAATGTGGTGTCACTTTACAATAAGAAATATTGTCATGAACAAAAGTAGGTGCAAGATTTTCTCCAAAGGGCTCAACCAAACCAATCCAGGCTACAGAAAAGCTAAAGACACTACTATCTTCAAATCTTTTTACACATCTACATTATTCTTGATGATTACGCAGGAAGCAGAAACAGAGACATACAAAGGTATGACCGAGCCCTTCCTAATGAAGAGAGATTTCTAACATAAAGATGATTCGATATTCATATACTCTACTTGTGGTGTGCAAAGTGTCCTCCTGGCTAATCACTTTACCTTAAATATAGGAATATGTTGATAATCTATACAGGACTGTTTTATGTATGTTGAGTTTAATATGCTTGACACTAATAGGGCATTTTGAACACGCGTCACTCAGTGTCAAAATGTGAAGCTATTTTGCCATTCTGTTAGTCTACTTGAGTCACATTGTGATTTACGGAGTGGTTACAGGAAGAGTCAGATAGGAGTTTTAGGGAATGTTTATGTGTCGCAAGGGAAGACTTAGGGTGGAAATTTAGCGATCATTTATACAAAGCAACAGGAATATTCATTTTATAGGCATTATAAGCAGATGTTATATGGCACAGTAGGAAGAGTTAGGTAACAATTACAAGGAGCAAACTAAGAAGTGAGGGAGTGCCTATGAGGAACCGCTGTATGGAGCAATAGTAGTGTAGCTACAGGGTGCACGTTATGATGGGATTACATGCATTGCAACCTCCTCCCATTCCCCTGATCTTGATTATTACTCCCTAGTACTGCCTAACTAACATGAAATATGTATTCATAGTATCTATACATAGCCCCATTTGGGGACTACCAGTTAGTATAATGGGTTAACAGCCAAAATGGGTTAACTGTGTGGGATCACATAGGTTACGCCCCTCCCCATCATGTGATGCAGGATAAAAATGTAGAAAAGGATTGCCACACCATTGTTTGTCTTGTGACCAGTGATGTCACCATAGGGAGATAGAAGGGTATGTATAGCTCTACCAGACGTTCTAGGTTCAGGTTCCTTGGAGTTCTGCAGAGGGTCTCACCACGAGTCCTGTAAATATGTTTACGTGTGGGAGGCGTGGTCTGAGCTTGACTAAGATTGCCGCATCAAACGGAAGCTCTGAGACGCAATCCGTAGCAATCATAGCAAATACCCAGAAAGATACAATAAAATCATATAGAATTGAACAACATACAAAAAGGGGGTAATTTAGAACCTAAAATCTTTATATTGGGACACTGTTAAATTAATTAAAGTAGACCAACAACTCTAGGCCAAGTCTTCATGGCCATACAGCCTGAGGCTGGAGTGTGGAGGCAGTCCACCCCTCTATACCCCGCCAAGAGAGCCCGGACAGGGCGCTATGGAGAAGGATACGAAAATTCTTAAAAAAGAGAAAATTCTGAGGCGCATGCGCGACGGGACAGAGCATGGACGTGTAGGTGCACTGCTCCGTGCCCTGCTCGAGAAATAAAAGCCAATAAAACCACAAAAACGAGTACAAAATAACACACATAGCACAGAGAGATCGCACAATAGCCAAGGATGTCCAAGCGAGGAGTAAAAGTCACAAGAAAGAAAGGGTTGCCAGAGTATTTCGGCAGAGCTCGGCCGGGCAGAGCGGAGACAGAAATGGCGCCGATTTCAAACGCGGGCTCAGAGACGGAGCTGGATGGAGAAGGAGAAGAAATCGGCAGTCAGGCCCTGATGCCGGTTCGGCAGTGTGATTTCATGCGGCTGTATAATGATTTACGATCCATGCTACAAACTGAGATGAGGGATCTCAAAAAGGAGGTAACAGGCCTGGGGGAGAGGACCGGGGCTCTCGAGACTAAGGTGGATCAATCCATTAAAGCCATCAAAAGGCAGGACAAAAAGACTGGGGACTTACAGGCACAAATAAACGAAATCAGGGACAGACAAGAGGACGCAGAGAACCGGGATAGAAGAAACAACCTGAGAATCAGAGGAGTGCCAGAGACAGTCCTGGACTGTGATGAATACATCACACGATGGATGGCATCGATATTACCGGAGATGCAGCAAAACTTGCTGGCTATGGATCGCTGCCACAGGGTACTCAGGGCCAAACCGCTACAGAATGAACAGCCGAGGGATATAGTGATTAGGCTGCACCACTATAGAACGAAAGAGGCAGTGCTCCAGCAAACGAGACCTCTACCAGCAGTGGAGTTTGAAGGGGCCCGGTTACTAATATTCCAGGATCTCTCCCCGGTAACGTTGGCCAGGCGGAGGAACTTGGGCCCCCTAACCAAAACTCTGAGAGACAATGGGGTGAGATACCGGTGGACCTTCCCCTTTGGACTATCGGTAACAACGGGTGGCAAGACCATGCTCATAAGAGAGCCGGAGGAAGGCCCTGCCTTCATGCACAAGATTGGATTGGGAGAGGCCCCCGCGCGCCCAAGCCCCAGTGAATCAACCCCGGACCCAATATGGTCACAAAGCCCCAAATCCTCACGAGTGAGAAGAGACAATTAAAGACTCAGTAAATAAAACATAAGCAAGTTAAAAAAGTTACTCGGTTTACAAGTTTCTCATCTGACCCCAGCAGCTACAGACGCTGTGCCACAAATCAGCTAGTTTTAAGCTGATAATTACACGCCACCAAGGACACAACAAAGGCGACCTGCAAAGGAAATATAAATACCTGAAACCGCTGGCCCGCAGCCCCCAGGTGGAGAAAGCATGGTCCGAAAAGATGGCGGTGTAGATGGCGGCATCTGGAGATCCACGGTGAACCGCAGGAGCAGAGAGGTACAGGAAGGCGGGAACCAGGAAAGAGCGCAAACACCTCCGTCTAGCTGAGAATCGAGATCCAAAATGGCGGCGGAGCGGAAGGACATCACATCCAGAGCCGGAAGTTCGGACGCCATCTTGGAGGTGGAACTCACGGACACACAAGGCGAGCGCAGGTGACGTCATCCGGGGAGAGGCAAGGACGCGAAGGACCCCAGAGGCGACCGGAGCTTGCCGGACCAGCTTTTAAGCATTTCGAAAGAGAATGTAGCGGGAAAGAGAGCGAAGCGGAAAGAAGAGGAAAGGAAGGGACAGGGAAAGAGGCGCTTAACAGTAGGAAGAGGGGCGATGGGAGATAAGGGGAGGGGGAAGATAAGACAAGGGGATAGTAGGTGCACGGTAAGGTTAAGCAGGTAGACAGAAGGGCAGCGCAGGGGTTGAGGTAGGGGTCGGTAACATTGGAGGGGAGGAGGAGGAACGAGTTAGAGGGACACAGGGGAACTGGAAAGTATTAACGGCAGAAGGGAAGTTAGACAAAGTGTAGAACGACGGCGTATGAAGGGCAGAGTAGGTTAGACGGAAAGAGGGGTGATGGTAGGGTTGGGTAAGCATAAGGATAATGAGGAGAGGGAGCAAGGAAGCAAGAGTTAGGGAAGTGATGTAGAAGGACGGTGGAAGGTAAGAGGTGGAGGAAGGTAAGAAGAGGGAGCAACGGGTGCATAGCAGGACCAAGTAGGTAGACAGAAGGGAAGCGCAAGTGATTAGGGTAGGGGTAGGTAACGCTGGAGGAGAGGAGGCCGGAAGAATTAGGGGGACACAAAGGAGCTAGAAAGTAAGAACGGCAGTAGGGAAGGTCGACAAAGTATAGAAAGTCAGAAGTAATACGGAACACAACAATGCGCACCAAAGTAGTAGGGGGTCCAGGCAAAAAAGAGGAAGGAGCAGGACGCAAGAACGCTGGTGGCGAGTCAAGAAGGTGGGGAGAGGGTCATTAAGTTTATTGATGGTTTTAGTTTAAAGTTTAAATTGTAGAGCGGGGCGGGAGTAGGAGGAGGTCCTGCTCTTAAGTCCGTTTGGGCCACACGTTAGGAGTGGGGAGGGAAGCTCTTCGCTGGCCTAACGAAGACCTTTGAGCCAGAGCAACTGGAGAGCTCTATGCACACTCCAGGAGATCGGATCTAGCCCCGCAGACCAGGCTGGAGCTCAAAGGCATCAGACTCGGAGCCGGAGGAGGAAGGAAGGGGCGCCGAGAAATGTTATTTCGTGTTGCATGTGGTCTTGTCTTTATGTTCCCCCAGGTTTACCCAAGTGTGTGTTCCCCACTCATTGTTTCCTCAGGGGTATGGGCCGGGTGGAGCGAGGAAAGAGGAAGCGGAGAAGGGCAGTGGAAGACGAGCCTAGCAAGAATACGACGGAACAACTGGCTGAAGATCATCAATGAGTAAGGAAATAGTCTTAATTTCACATAATGTGAAGGGGTTTAATAGCCCTGCTAAAGAAGGGTTGCATTTAGAGATTACAAGAGAAAGGGAGCAGAAATTTTGTTTATACAAGAGACGCATTTTTCTAAGAATAACAGACCAAACTTTTTAGATAAAGATTTCAAGACGTACTTCTTGTCCTTTGCACAAGTTAAAAAAAGAGGGGTAGCCATCTTAATCCATCACAGATTACCATTTATAGCTGACAGAACATTCACGGACAGTGAGGGACGTTACATAATAGTAACCGGAACTATTCAAGCCCACCCCATTACTCTGGCGACAGTATATGCCCCATGCGAATCCTCCATTGACTTCTTTAATGTATTCTTTACCAAGTTACATAAAGTAGCGACAGGCAATATCATACTAGCTGGAGACCTGAACCGAGCACTTAACACTGACCTGGACAGATGCTCTAACACTAACAAGGCCCACAGACAGGACGTATTAACAATATCAAAAGGGCTGAAACAGTGCCAACTCCTGGATATCTGGAGGGAACAACATCAGGGAGTGAGGGAATATACGTTCTACTCACATCCACACAACAGTTACAGCAGGATAGATTACTTCCTTGTGTCAAATAGATTGGTTCCTGGGGTCACTCGTTCAGAGATACATGACATTTCATGGTCTGACCATGCATCTATAGAGCTGCGGTGCACTTTAATTCCACTAGACAGACCTAGAGCGAATTGGAAACTTAATGAGATCCTTTTAAAAATACCGGCCTTTTTAAAGGAGGTAGGGGAAAAAATCAAAGAGTATTTTCGGGAGAATAAGGGGAGTGTGAACACACACTCCATACTGTGGGAGGCCCATAAGGCGACCCTCAGGGGGATATTAATGAATCTGGCCGCCAAACGAAGAAGGGAAAGGGGAAAAAAAATAAAAGAGTTAGAACAACAATTAGCAGACCTATCAGCTAGACATAAAGAGAGCAAACAGGATCATATCCTGAAGCAATTATTAGACACCAAAACAAAGCTTAATCTCCTGCTCTCCTCCCACGCAGAGAAGGAAATGACTTGGTCTAAGCGCAAATTTTATGAAAAAGCTAACAAGCCAGATACCCTACTTGCCAACAAGCTAAAAAATAAGCTTCCAAAGTCCCACATTCACGCAATACGAACACAGAGTGGGGAACTGACATCCATTCCTGGGAAAATAGTAGAAGAATTTAAAACCTAATATGAAACATTATATAATGGAGATAAAGTCACCCACACTCGAAAAACACAAGAGATGCTACAAACATTTCTGACAGAGGCAAAACTACCCACACTGAGCAGGGCTGAGAGAGAGGCACTAAAAGCTGACTTCACGTTAGAAGAGCTGTCAGAGATGATTATAAACCTCAAACCAGCTAAGGCCCCGGGGCCGGACAGCTTCTCGAACCTGTATTACAAAAAATATCTGAAATTATTGGCCCCTCACATGTTACGACTATTTAATGAGATTCTAGCGGGGGCCTCCTTCCCAACACAAATGCTACAGGCCTCAGTTTCAGTGATCCACAAATCTGGAAAGGACCCACAGACTGTAAGAGCTACCGGCCTATATCTCTGATAAATTCCGACATTAAAATATACACCAAGCTCATAGCCAACAGAGTGGGCAGCGTCCTTCCCGGGTTGATTCACATGGATCTAGTAGGGTTTATCGGGGGTAGGCAGGCGGCAGACAACACCAGGAGGATAATTGATTTGATTGATCTGGCCAAGCGAAAAAACATTCACTCCATGGTGTTAAGTCTGGACGCAGAGAAAGCCTTCGATAGAATAGACTGGCCCTACCTAACAGCAACGCTTGGGGAGTTTGGTTTTGAAGGACCCCTCCTAAAAGCCATTATGGCTCTGTACGAAGGCCCAACGGCTCGGGTGAGGCATCAGGGATTCCCATCCGAGCAATTTAGCATTAAAAGTGGAACGAGACAGGGGTGCCCGCTGTCCCTGCTGTTGTTTGCCCTTTGTATTGAGCCCCTGGCAGCCCACATCAGACATAGTCCAGATATTGCAGGAATTTCGATTGGGGATCAAACACACAAAATAGCCTTGTATGCTGACGACGTCATTTTGACGCTGTCAAAACCTCTCACATCTCTGCCCAATGTATTTGGTGTACTAAGTAAATTCAACCAAATTTTGGGCTTTAAAATCAATCAGGCCAAATCAGAAGCCCTCAACATAAACCTACCCAAAGAGGTGGAGAAATTGATAGATTTAAACTTTAATTTCAAATGGCAACCCTCCTCAATCAAATATTTAGGGGTATATATTACACGGGACTACAAAACGATATACAAAGCCAATTTTCCCAGGTTAATTAAGATGTTGAGAGAGGATCTCCGAACATGGATGAAAGGTGGTATCTCATGGATCGGGAGGATCCATAGCGTGAAAATGAACCTCCTCCCGAGGATGTTATATCTTTTCCAGAGTTTACCTATACCTATAGTAACAGTAGACATCCTCGCTCTACAGTCCCAAATTATGAAATTCATTTGGAATAAGAGAAACCCAAGAATTGCAAAGGGGATCCTAAAGAGACCCACCATAAGAGGAGGACTAGCGGTACCTTGCTTGATAGCTTACTACAAAGCGGCCCAACTAAGTCAAATTACACAATGGCACATGGACCCACACCTAAGGAGATGGGTTGAATTAGAGAAACACTGCTGTGCACCTATCGATATACATAATGTGATTTGGATACCCAAGAGGGGACTAAATAAGATGGGCACGCCACTTCAGACCATAGTCAATTCATTAAAGGTATAGGAGGCCACTAAGTTCAGATGCAATCTAACCTTCAAGGACTCACTTATGACACCGATTATTGGCAATCCAGACTTCGCTCCAGGTCTGAATAGAAATAATTTGGTAGCTTGGGAACAGTCGGGTATTACACGGCTCAAAGATCTGGAGAATAACAAATATATACAAACCTTTGACCAAATTAAGGCCACAACGGCGATATCAAATAAGGAATTTTTTAGATACCTCCAGATCAGAGACTTCTATAACAAAACACCAATTAGACCTGCAAGAACAAATTTTGAGCAGCTGTGTTCCAGGGGTACGGACACAAAGGGACTAACATCTAGAATGTACAGGGAAGTGATCTGTCCAGAGACCCCCAAGGACCACCGACTCACATACATTAGACAGTGGGAAGCGGACTTAGGCGAGACGTTAGAGGACGAGGAATGGGACAAGATCATACAGGGAGCGGCGAAAAGCTCAATGTGCACCACATTAAAGGAGAACGCATATAAAGTCCTTATGCGCTGGTACTACACCCCGTTAAGGTTAGCTAAATTTGTTAGGGGCCACTCCCCTCTCTGCTCAAAGCAGTGTGGGGAGGTGTCAAACTTGCAACATATGCTGTGGTCCTGCAGCAGAGTGGTCCCGATTTGGGAACAAATTAGAGATTGGCTACAGAGGATTCTCGGCTTAGAGATCCCCCTGGACCCGTGGCTGTTCCTACTGGGCAGGCGGATCCAGGGTATATCAAATGCGTCGCATAAATTGATCGTGCATTTGGCAACCGCCACAAGATGCGAGATCGCAGCATTATGGAAGCAACAGGAAATACCAATCATCCCCACAATTAGAAATCGGATTTGGCATGTCTGCCAGATGGAACAATTAACGAGTCTAGTTAATGACACCGGCGAAAACTTTCTAAAAGTCTGGACGCCATGGCTGGCACAGACAGACATCCCAGGGGTAAGTGCCACAGCAATTTTCCAATGATAGCAACAAATGCGTTCTCCTTTGAGGGCAGTGAGACACGACAGCACATAGCGACGGACAGGTAGACGGACATTAGACGACGGTCCCGACCACACTTAGGGGAGAAATATGGCGGACTCAAGCTAAAACAGATCCCACAGGAACCCAAGACGGATCCAAAGAAGCCTCAGTGGTCGACACCGTTCCTCTCACAACGACTCCTTAAGCCCTCCCCACCCCCCCCCTCCGCTCCTCCCCCCCAGGTCCTATGTCATGTATGTCTGGTGTGTCGCGTCTATTGTGTTAGGTAGCTACCTATGTTAGTCATGTTTAATATAGTGTCCCGTGTTCTAGTAAGGGGGAAAAAAATGGTGTACTATACAACGGGTTGTGATATTCTGTATGCTTGAAAACACCAATAAAAAATTGAAGTTGAAAAAAAAAAAAAAAGAGAAAATTCTGACCTACATATTCTTGCCATATTTTTGCCTGTGGCTGAGGAGGGCCTGAGGAGGGCCTGAGGAGAGCGGCGGCCATTTTCTTCCTTGGGAACAGCAAGAGTGGCACCAGAGCGGAGAAACGAGCTGGTCCCTGAAGGATTGGGCCCACCACTAGATTGGAGGATCCCGTCGGAGTTCCCCTTGGTGAATAAGACCAGCTTTGTGCGAACTTTGATCTGGGCATCCGTCTCTTTCACCTAGCAAAGGCCCAACTACCACGGCCATAAGGCCAATCCAAGATGGCCATCGGGTCCACCAGGGGGAGCCTCCATTGGCAGGAATCATCCCCAACCACAGGCTCAACAGTGAGGACGGAGTCAGAGAGGGTTCAAAAATAAATTTAAAAAAAATGCAAACCATATTCCATCTTCTACACTTACATTACATTAAAAAGGACACACAATTAAAGGCGACTTGCACAATTAATTATATTTTACGGGGGAGCGCTGTTCAGGCACTGAGGAGATGGACATGTGCTGATGCAGCTCCACGACTCCTGCTACAAATTGGATAAAATAACTCAACTAAAATATCTAAAATACGTATATTTATGCAACTAAGCATAAGGAACATCAGGGAAGATGCCAAATAAAACTAAAAAGGCTAACATGCAAGAAGGTATCTAAATACTTCAACACAGTTCTGACACAGGCGGTGGATGGGGAAGAGGACAGCGAGCCTCTACGGGACATCCACGTGTAGACCAGAGATGATATGGAGAGGGAGCAGAATAAAAGTATCACCCTAAAGGACATGGAAAAATAGCTACAGATATCAAGAGCTCAATCCAGATCAACTTTTACAAGGTGGTTACAGAGTTCAGAACGGAAGTGGAAGCTCTCAAGAAATGCACCACGGAGTTGGAAAGCAAGGCTTGTGAGTCCCAGACAGGCCAGCACAGATTGAGACATACAGGCGAATGTCGGTGGAATTACAACAACTAAAAGACGGACTAGACGACATAGAAAATAGGGAAAGGTGACAGAACCTCTGTATTCCGAAATATTGTGGAGACAGTGGCCTGGACCAATTGCAGAGTTACCTCAGACGGCTATTCCTGAACCTCAACCCTACCACAGAAGAGTCTGCGCTCCGGATGGATAGTGCACACTGCTCTCTGGGCCCAAGATTCTCGGATCCAGCAAAGTCAAGGGACGTGGTCATTAGACTACATTATTTCAACACTAAAGAAAAGATCTGCAGATCTAAAGGAGACATTTGATTTGAGAATGCCAACAAACAAATATTCAGCAACCTCTCTAGAATAACGATCCTAAAGTGTAGAGAAATGAAACCCATCACTACCTTACTATGAGAAAAAGCTCAGAGATACAGATGGGCTTTCCTTTCTGCCTCGTGGTAGAGAGGAGCGGTAAACAGTTTGCACTTCGATCCCTGGATAAAACGGATGGCTTCTTTAAACAATTAGGCCTGGAGTGGGCCGGGGCCCTGCAGCGATCCCGGAATTCGCTGGCTGGAGAAGAGGCGGGGCTGGGGGGCCTGCCTGGTCTCCCTGGCCTGTGAAGAGACATGGCCGGCCTGGCCCCTGCAGCAGCGAAAGACATTATGCCTACAGCAGCGGAGGGGCAGGTAGTGGCGCCTAGACTGCTACATTCAGGCCCATGGAAACCCACAATTTGATCCTGGAGTCCGGCCGAACCATGGTCTTCCCGGATTTATATAAGGTACTGTATCGGGGCTCCCGGACTGGGAGCGACCTGACTCGGGGACTCTGGGGGATGGCCTGAGCCGGTCCATGGCACTAAGAGGGCTAGTAGTAAGGATACTAAAACAGGGTTTACAGAAACATTTTCTCTACCTTAAAAGACTGTAGATTCATGAGAGACCACTTGGTCCGGGATTAAGCCTCATGCTTGAATCGTTCGCTGCAACTCAGAGTAGCCCACACCATCCATCTGTGTCTCAGGGGGTTTTCTCCTGGGCTGGCTGTGGCCTAGGGGAAGATAAGGTTCGGGTCCGGGGCGAGATGCCTGGTCACCGGGTTTCCTGAGCCACAGAAGCCATGGGTCCCAGGGTTTGGGCCACTGGGAACCCAGGATCCAAGGACATACTTATAAATCATAAGCTTTAAGCTAAAGGTTATTGATAAAATGTTCATATGTATTATGTATTACATGTTATAAATGTTAAATAAGACAGTTGCTTCATTGGCAACTAACACTGTTTGGTTAATAATAATTAATTCCAGACATAGAATAAGTTGCATCGGTTTAGGTATATCTTTTCTAAATATAGGCATATTACGTAAAGGCAGGAGGGAGCTTTGCTATTGATAGACAGTCTGTCTACTCTCCCACCTGGGAGATCCCCGAAAGGGCTATATGCCTTCCCAGCAATCCAAATACAAGACTGACTAATGTTTAATGAGCAAACCCCCTTGAGGTTTGTCCAGAACTATGTGAATGGTTGGTTCACTATGCAGACCACCTCGAGGTTTGCCAACTATGATGTGAAAGGATTGTTCCCCATTGTTTGTTTCCTTTTCTCCTTTTTCCCTCTCTCCCCTCATTCCACCCCTTGCCACAGACTGAAGCTCAACTCAAGTGCCAATCCTCCAATTCAAAATAACTCAACCTAAGGACTTAAAGAGAAACACGATACTCACGATGTCAAACCCTACACCAATACAATTAATTACATTAAATGTTAAAGGTTTTAAGTCAAATTTCAAGCGTAGAATAGCCCTGACAGAATTTAAGAGGCCGAGAGGTGATATTTTGTTCTTACAGGAGACTCATTTTGATTCAGTGGATCCCCCAAACACATTAAAATATATATATATATATATATATATATATATATATATATATATATATATATATATATATATATATATATATATATATATTATATATATATATATCCCACAGCATTCTACTCCTCCAGTCGGAGCAAAAAGAGAGGAGTAGCCATTCTTATCAAAAAGATATTCCCTTCCAGACCAAAAAACTCGATAGTGACCTAGAGTGGAGATATATAATACTGCAAGGCCTGCTAACAGGTATAGCAGTCACCATGACAAATATTTATGCCCCAAACGATAGCCAAGCTGAATTTTTGAAGGAGATACTGGACCAGAAGTAGGGATTCATCCGAAACCCCCAAATAATTGCAGGAGATTTTAATATGATACAAGTCCCAGGAGTGGATAGATCCAACCTGGGGGAACACTACTAATGAAGGAATACTCACTAAGCGACCCATGGAGCTCCACAAATCCAGGCCAAAGGGACTATACTTTTTCTCACGACCACACAACTTGTATTCCAGGATAGACCATATTCTGTTCTCACAAGATATTCTGCAGGGAGTCTCTCAAACAATGATAAGACCTATCACACGGTCTGACCATGCCCCAGTCTCACTGATACTTAAAACTCCATTTATACGTCTGGAAAGCGGACACTGGAGTCTTAATGATTCCCTTCTGAGCTATCCAGATGTTGAGGAGAGGATTAAACAGGTGTGACAGTGCTCATCTCAAATCAGGAAGCGGACCCGTAGGGCTGAGGTAGGGATGTAAATAAACCGACCAGAGCCCAGGAACAGAGTCCTGTAAAACTATCCGTGATCAGTAGGCAGGCAGGGGTCAGTGCTGGCGGCAGAGTTGCAAATTACAGGAGACAGTCAGAGGTCAGGGCAGACAGAAAGCAGTGAGGTCGGGGTCACGTTCTGGGGTCAGCAACAGGGCAATCAAAATAGGCAAAAGGGTAATGTGTGACTGCAAAGACCAACAAGAGCTGCAAAAGTACTGTATGAACTTTGCTCGGCGACTACCACCAGGAACTGCAGCCTTATATACTGTAGCAGGCTGCCAGTACACAAAATGGCCAGTTTGAGCAGAAAGGGCAGGCAGTCTGGAAAACCTGAACTGGCAGCAAAACCCGGCACGGATCAAGCAGAATTCTTACATCAGGATCTAGAGGATTATTTCAATACTAACAAAAGTTCAGTGGACTCCCGCGCTGCCCTGTGGGATGCAGACAAGGCTACTATTAGAAGCAATATTATATCCTTTAGCCTCCCACAAAAAAAGAATCAGGAATCAAACTTACCTGGCTCTTACAGATAAGATATCTCAACTAGAACAAGAACACAAAAATAACCCTAGTAAAACAATATATAAAACACTTACAGCGATCAGAACTGAATCAAAGCAGATCCAAATAGAGGAGACAGAAAAGACTTTAAAATGGACAAAGTAGCTATTTTTTGATAAAGGGAATAAGGCAGATCGTCTATTACAGTTGCGCCGACAAGTATTCTAAAATTTGCCTTGGAAAATCTGGGGCTATCACCAACAAGATCCAGGTACATGCTGGGTACATGCTGCAACATTTCAGTGACATTTCTGAAGAGACTAATGGCACATCAGATTAACACAGCAGGGGTCCCTGGCAGTCCCATTCAGTTTGAATGGGACTGCCAGGGACCCCCGCTGTTAATCCGATGGGCCATTAGTCTGTCTGCAGAAATGTCACTGAAATGTTGCAGCATGTACCCAGCATGTACCTGGGTCTTGTTGGTGATTGCCCCAGATTTGTTTTAGAATACTCGTTGGCACTACAGTAGCTAGCAAACTAAGGGGAGTTCAGGCAAGATCTCAAATCAAGGTTATCAAAACAAAAATAGTTTTACAATAGTAGAAGAATTTCATGAGTTTTACTCAAAACTATATAACCTCATCATTCCCCCCTCAGATTTCTTATCCAAAATTGCCATATACAGTACAATTAGATTGTAAGCTCTTCGGAGCAGGGACTCCTCTTCTGAAATGTTACTTCAATGTCTGAAGCATTTATTCCCATGACCTGTTATTTGTATTATTTGTTATTTATATGATTGTCACATGTATTACTACTGTGAAGCGCTATGTTCATTAATGGTGCTATATAAATAAAGACATACATACATACATACTGTACATACTTAGAAAACTGCAACCTACTCAAGATACTATATCTGAACCAGACCTAATAAGACTTAATGCTAAAATTACCAACATAGAATTAATTAAAGTAATTAGAGAATTAAAAATCAACAAAGCACCAGGTCCAGACGGGTTTTCAAATTCTTACTATAAAAAATTATAAAAATGTGGTCTTGGAAGGGAAAAGAATCACAAATGTCAAAGGAGCACTAGCAATTCTACATAAAGCATGCAAAGACCCTCTGAGCTGTAGTAGCTATAGACCTAACTCCCTGCTCAACACTGATCTCAAAATCTACAGTAAAATTCTAGCCAATAGACTTCAACCGATACTCCCTAAACTTATACATATAGACCAGGTCGGCTTTGTTTTAGAGAGACAGGCTTCAGACAACACCAGAGAAATAGTCATTATAATCGAACATATCAACGCCACCACACCAAAAGTTATACTACTAAGCCTCAACGCCGAGAAAAGGCATTTGATAGAATAAATTGGCAATTCCTTAATAAAACCATGGAGGCATTTGGATTCAAGGGGTCATACCTGCCAGGTATACAAGCTCTATACAGATCCCCAACAGCCACCTTGAGACTGCACGGAGGGAATTTGAATAAAATCTAAATTTTGAATGGTACGAGACAAGGCTGCCCCCTCTCACCACTTTTATTTGCTCTCACCATTGAGCCTTTAGCTTGCACAATCAGAAATAACCCAAACATTTGAAGCCCTAGGATTAGCTCAGAAGTATATAAATTGACCCTCTTCGCAGATGATATTATACTGACAATTACAGATCCTTTAACGTCCTTACCAAACCTGCAAGCCTCCTTAGCGGAATCCGGGGCACTCTTTGGGTACAAAATAAATGCAGAAAAATCTGAGGCACTAAATCTCACGTTATCCAAACATGAACTAAAATTATTACAGCTCAATTTCAACTAAAAATAGAAAGATAATTATATAAAATATCTGGGAATCCACCTAACCAAGAACTATACATCTCTGTATAAACACAACTATCAAGATCTGTTCTCAAAGATTAAAAAAAGATCTGACAACATGGAACGATTATCAAATGTCTTGGTTAGGTCGAATAACCTCTGTAAAAATGAATATTCATCCAAGATTGCTATATCCTTTTCAGATTTTACCTGTCCCTATCCCCCATAAATAGTTGAAAGATTTAAAAAATGCAATTTTTCAATTTATCTGGCAGAAAAAGAAAGCAAGAATATCTAGGAAATTTATGACAGCTCCAAAACTGGGAGGTGGTTTGGCAGTCCCCAACATTAGACAATACTATTATGCTCGCTGCCTGAAACAAATAATATATTGGCACACCCCAGCTACTGTAAATCCTATTGTTGGTGGATAGAGAAACCACATTTGCAGATCTGGTCTCGCTCCGAGCCCTTCTTTGGGTAAACAAAAATAACAGACAGAGATACTTGGGAGTGATCAACTTCACCCTAAGGGCACTATTCTAGTAGCCGTCATAACCCTTATCGAGGCTTTTTAGCTGTTATCGGACAAACATGCCTACAGCGATTCAGAAAGCCTCGATAAGTGGGCTGAATCGCCAGTTTTGGCTCTCGTCCAAAACACATCGCTAGGTGAGCCGCGATAAGCCCCTTATCTCCAGTTTTGAAATGTGTGCAATTGTACTAGCTTTGATAAGGTTATCGAGGCTTATCGAGACTCTAGAATGGCGATTTCCTCCCAAATTGCTCTTGCCAGAAAAAGTTGACGTGAAGCTAGTGAGAAGCTTCAGAGGCGGCGAGAGAGGGACGTAGAAAAAAAATGCATTTTTCCTGCATGAGATTGATGCCGGGGATCTCCAGAGCTGATACACATTAATACCAGCACCGGAGGCCCCCGGCAACCGGAGGCCCCCGGCATGAATGAGATGCATGAAAAATGCATTTACAGGCAACTTCATTACCTTATGAAGGGGTTAACTACCAGTGCCATGTTTATTGTGGGTAGCAGGGCTGGTGAAATAAAGTAAATAAAACTTCTACTTACCCCTGCCATGATGAAGGGCATCCTCATCACCATTCTCCAGGTGCATGCCCTCTGTTGGCAGCAAGAGAAAAAGAAAAATACGATCTAATGGCCCCTAACCCCTTAATCACCTTAGCGTTTAATAAGCGTTATAGTAATTAAAGGGTTAACCCCCATCCCTCGCTACCCACTTGGGAGGCCTAACCACCCACCCCGGCCCCACTATACCCATCCTCTACCCATTGATTGGCACAGTGGTACTTAATGACAATATAATATGAGCATGATAAGCCACTATAGCAATCAATGGTCTACCTAATAAAAATCATTAAGGCCAAAAATACACAATAATAAAAGAAATACACAACACCTAAACACCCCAACAAAGGTACATCGCTTCAGGTAGACGAATGAGGCCTTTTGAGAGAGACGAACATCGCATCGCTGGCTCCTCGCCAGTTTTGTCATTTTGCTATCGCCGGTCTTCAGAGTCTTTCTGAATACCGTGATAACTACACTGACAAAATTGGTGGCGTAACAGGCCCAGCGAGATGTTTGTTGACGGCTTCTAGAATAGGCCCCTAAGTGTTTGTTACTCCGTGAAATCTAAATATAGCTTGATTGCATCTCCCTCTAGATTGGGGCTATTGTTTGATAATCCTAGATTTCCTCCTGGATGGCATCCAAAGCATACGATATTTGGAGGGAGAGGGGGGTGTTAGATTTTGGTAACCTGGAATTGAAGAATCAGATCATCAAGTTTAACAAATTATGTCTCAAATACGCTCTCCCAGAAAGCAAGCTTTTTAGATAACTTCAGGTTAGGCACTTTTTCCTTCATACGTGCCTATTTCCGATCTTCCCTCCCTCTACAAGATTTTAATCCCTGTGCAGATATAGAGTATACCAGAAAGGGCTGATCTCTACTATTTATAAATACTTGGAGGCCTGGTCCCCTTCCACGAACTTCGAGTATAAGGGGAAATGGGAGAGGGATCTCCAAGTAGAAATAGACCAGGACAACTGGGATGAGATCTGGGAGGCTGCCTCAAAAACCTCGATATGTATAGTCACCAAAAAAAATCTATAAAATCCGCTTTAGGTGGTACCTAACACCCGCCAGGTTACATAAGATTTTCCCGGGTTCCACAAGCCTTTGCTGGAGAGGATGTGGCCAGGTGGGAGATATATCTCACATTTGGTGGTCCTGCCCCAAGATCCAGAAATACTGGGAAATGGTGGGAAAACTACTGTAATAGAGGAATTAGTGGGGACACCCCTACCGATGGTTCCAGTGATTCTTATACTAGCCAAACCGGTTGGAAATACCAACTATTCAACCATTAAATTAATCTCATATCCTCACAGCTGCCTGCTGTTTGATATTGGTAAAAGGGAAACAACCCAATCCCCCCTCAAAGAACATATATTTAATATCAAATGTATGCATACATTAGGATGCTTGCAAATTAGCTCTCTCTTAGCAATTAGTCCTAATTGCATAGGCTTTATAAAGTGAAGGATAGTAAGGTTATGACATATCCCTGAAGAAGCTGTAAAGTGAAATGCATAGGGTTAATTCTCTGGACTTCCTGGATCACATCAAACATCACAGAATCAGCAAGATTTAAACAACATAAAGTGCGAGGACTTCTCTGCCAACGTCATCATACATCGACAAGGTGCAGGAGACCCAAGGCTGTGGCTTGCAAGCTCCGTCTGCAGCGTGAGATTACCATCTGTGCTTGTTTGGAACTGCAGCCAAGACTGTTCTGGGCGGTTCCCAGATAATGTCTTTCTTTATTGAAATCTTGTAAATTACCTCGATAGTTTTGCGTATAAAATTGTTTTCGCTGTATTATGCTATGCCCTGCTCCCCAAATTAGAAACTGGTCTACAAAACGAATTGGAGACGCATCTTCTTCTCCCCATGCACATGCATCTGTACTCCTGCATGATGCTGACCGATACGCACAAGACTGAAGTGGATAATCTGTGAGTGCAAATTCACACAATACTAGTTCCCCCTGATTCAATTTCAGACATGCTACACTATATTGGCTCCCAGTTGTGTGCGCCTAGGTCACCATTGGAACATTATTTATATAATATATATATAGAGAGAAAGAGGTACAAGATGACCACACTCACTTACTTATAGTTATTTACAAGGCATACAAATAGTAACAACATGTCTGATCACAAAAGTAGTAAAAATACCTATCCTGGACACAAAAAAAAAAGATATTTGTAGCCAGGTCCCCCCTGCCTGCCAAGCCCCCCCTCACCTTCCTGGCGATCGCGTGCTGCCAAGCCCAATGGCGGTCCCGTCGGCCGATCAGAAGAGTGGGGGCGGTCAGGATCCTGCTCGGGGTTTGCCAGGGCCGCGATCGCGTTGTTAGGGCTCCCGGCGCTCCCGAAGCAGGGCGGCGAGGGCGTCGCCATCTTATAATTGTTGGCGCATGCGCAGTGAAGATCTCGGTGCGGTGGCCAGCAGGGAAGTTCGTGCATGCGCAGGAGACGCGCGCGAATGAGGGCCAATCAGGAGAGGGCTCACAGAAGGGACTACATCTCCCATGAGCCTCAGGAGCGCCCCACGTGACCCCAGGGAGCCAATAGGGCTAAAGCATCTCCCTGCAGAGGAGAATAGATACATTTCGTGGGGTTTTGAGCAGCACATTAGTCAGGACCAGGACAAGCTAGGGGTAGGAGGTGAGTGCAGGGGTCAGTGACCCACTGCATTAGGCCAGCAGCCCCCTAGGTCCCAGTTAGGTCCTGAGCCACTGTGTAGCTTGTTGTGCTATAGGGACAAGCCCTAGATAGGGACACTGCCCCATTAGCTGTTTGCATAGTCAGGGACACAGCGCTGAAGCCATGCAGCCCTGCGAGGTGGGTTCTGGGCTCAGAACGCCACCAAAGACACTGAGACTAAGGTGATATTATCCACGCTGGAATTCACCCAATGCAGTGCGGAGGGCGACGTCGGATCGGGCAGAATCTCTGTCGTGGTCTGCGGAACCCGGGGTGGGAGCCCCGGGCAGGTATCATTCTTCAGGTGCACCAACACTGTACAGCAACGCAAGAGGCACGCCTAAAGGGTGGAGGTATCACTTGGGGACACTGACGTGGAGAGTGGCCAAGGGCCTTGTATAGTGCGATTGGTCACGGTGTGGGGATACATGGTGGTGGGAGCGGGGTGTATGTTATACCTTATCCAAAATGCAACGTTGAAGGTTATGTTTAGTAGAATATAAGTTATGCGCATATATGCAGTAAAGCCTTTCCTGTTTTACAACTGTGTGGTTACCGTGATTGTTTCCTGTGAGGGCCTCCTCCCACTCCGTTGGGATCCCTCCCAGGTGGAGGCGTTGCACCACGAGATTGTTATATATATATATATCTCAGGCTCCCCGAGCGGAGGATTAGGCTCCTGAGAGCCACACAGGTATACACAGCAGTAGTAGCGTCTGTATTCACAGGGAATACCCGTTACATTTAGAGGCGCTGCTGAGATAGCCCTGGAGTGCCCTACTCAGTAGTTAACGTAGTATCCTATCAGTCAGCATGTCTGCGATAACACCCAAACAAGTGGCCGACTGGGCCAAAAAGCTAGGAGAGCTCCTGCGACACGTAGTCGCCGTAGACAGGGTACCTGCCGATGTATCCATGTTTACTGTCTGCAGCGCAGTAAAGACATTACCTGGTCTGGCGGGCGCCCTCCTCATCAGCAAGCACTACAACATTGACCGGCAAGAGAACATCATATTGATGGCCACCGAACAAGCTATACCCTTTGATAGAGGCCCACGAGTAGTGTATCTACCAGAGACTTTACCACAAGGGTGCCCTCTAATTTACCCTGGAACCGTTTCTAGTCACGTAACTTCCCTTACCAGACATGCGGGTTGGGAAGACAAAGATATGGCCGCCAGTACACCCATCAGATCAGACATATCCCTACCCCGAGTGACCTTCTCGTCTGATGCTAGGCAAGGGGCCACAAGCTGGGCCGGTATCCCGCCAACATCACCGGTCCCTAACCGGTTAGTGAACAGCTTCACCCTAACCCCTAACAGTCAGGGAGCGGGGATCGCAAGTTCCTCAGACAGTGGCGGCTCCATGCTAGGAGTGACATTCCCGCAGCTTGTGGAAGCGATACGTCCGCCAAAGCCCAAAATTACAGGAAGTTGAAGGCGTTTTCTGGAATGGTTCCTGGAAAGCCTCCGTCACCCAGCAGCCACCATGGTCAGTGCACAGCGCGACCCTGATCTCTCTGCTCATCAGATGGTAGACTTGTTAGTCCAGATCTATGGCAAAGATGAAGAGGAGAGTGAGTTCAAGTATTACGGTCTCCGACAGAAGGAGAAGGAAGACCTATCAGACTTCCTTCAACGAATCCAGCTGGTCCTTTGGAAATTGCGAACTTGCGGCCTCATCCTAGCCTCCGAGATGGACGAATACCGGAGCAAGCAGTTCCTCTGAGGGGCCATTCCCACGCATCACATAGTGATCATGATCAGGTGCTCACTAATGGAGGGGCCTCCCCCTACCTTCATGGACATTTTGGGGATCGTCAAAGGGCATGAAGAATATACAAAGCTGCATACAGGCACCAAGGTCAAAGATCCCCCTTCGAGTGACATCCCGGGAGTCCCCGCTCACCGGATCAAGAAACCTGTCAAAGAGGAAGAGGAGCCACCCAAGTCACCCTCAACGAAAGGCCGGACTTCGGGGAGATCCTCCCCCACTTACCCAAGACGACTGGATCCTAAAAATATCGTCTGCTATGGCTGTGGTCAGAAAGGACATTTTTCCAGAGAGTGCCCTGATGGAGTCACCCCAGAAAAGAAAACGCCCAGTAAAGGAAGCTTGGCTAGGTCCATGATCTGTCGGATACAGACCACAGAAGCCAAGACATCCAAGGCTACCCCTACGCCTCCCGAAGCTCCTACTGACCTAAGCCCAGACGATGGAACTCCGGCCGGGGATGGTTACTGTCAGGTAGGCCCCTCTGCCATCGTGCGTGTGGTAGTAGAAGGAGTCTATGTCTCTGCTTTACTGGACACCGGGTCCCAAGTGACCATAATATACCGACAATTCTACGACCAACACCTTAAGCACTGTCCCCTGCGGTCGGCGAAACATATGAAGGTGAGGGGGTTGAGCAATGAAGATTACCCCATCGATGGGATTGTGAGAGTTCAACTTGAGATATTTCAATTGAATACCGGCAAGAAACATCCCATGCATTTGGAGGCGATGGTATGCCCGAAACCTCAAGGACAGTGTCAGTACCCAGTCATCTTGGGAACAAATACGGATATAGAAAGAGACCAATGAACTGCCAATGGCCAATCCACTCCTTGACCCTGTACTGAGAGAGGAGTGCAACAGAGTATATGCCTTAGAGCGTCACGGGGAGATCTACAATTGTCACCGCGGACTGACGACCATTTTACCAGGGGGACTGCAACGCATGGTCGTCTGGTGCTGTTATCCGGATCGAGATGAGACTGATCATCTGTTTTCTCTGGAGAGTGCCCCTGAGGAAGAGACCCAGAGAGGGTATAGGGTAATTCCCTAAGTGAGAGAGTGGACAACCAGAATTCCTCTACGAACCTACATGTATGTTCAAAATATCTCTCCATTTCCGATGGACATTGATGTAGGACAAAGTCTGGGCAGCATATATCCCGTCAGCCCAGTAGAAACAGTGCCCCAGGTGAACACCGCTGCAGTGGGTGAGAAGTTAGTCGATCTGGAATTCAACTTCGGAGACTCAACGTTGCAAACTGAGTGGAAGGATCGACTGACAGCCAAGCTGAATGAAAGAAGGACGGTATTTTCCACCAGCGAGATGGATGTGGGCTGCAGTCGCTGCGCCCAACACACCATTAGGTTGAGTGACGCCACTCCCTTTCATGAACGCTCTCGTCGTATCGCCCCCAGGGATGTGAACGATGTAAGGAACGTCCTGAAGGAAATAGAGACCGCTGTGATATTGACGGCGTCTCGGAGTCCTTATGCATCACCCATAGTGGTTGAAAGGAAGAAGAATGGATCTGTAAGACTGTACGTCGATTACCGAACTCTGAATAATCGTACGGTACACGATCAATACAACCTTCCTTGCCATTGAAGAAATCCTGAATGCGCCAAGGGTTTAGTGTGCTTGATTTGCGATCTGGGTACTACCAGGTACCTATGAGTGAAGAGGACCAGGAAAAGACAGCCTTCGTCTGCCCCCTGGGCTTCTACCAATTTACGCATATGCCCCAAGGTATATGTGGAGCTCCTGCGACCTTCCAGAGACTGATGGAGAAAACAATCGGGGACATGAACCCTCGGTAGTGTCTTGTCTACCTGGACGACATCATTGTCTTTGGGAAGACCCTGGAAGAGCATGAAGAGAGGCTGCTGAAGGTGATAGATCGCCTTGGAAAAGAAGGATTGAAGTTATCCCTCAATAAGTGTTGGTTTTGTAACACCTTGGTGACCTATGTGGGACACATCGTGTCTGCTCAAGGAATTGCTACCGATCCCGCCAAAGTAGAAGTGGTAGTGAACTGGCTGCGTCCCGAGAATGTCACGGAACTGCGATTATTCCTGGGTTTCTGTGGGTATTACCGTCGCTTCGTGGAAGGGTACTCTAGTCAAGCTAAACCCCTGAACAATCGGTTGAAGATATACCCTGAAGATACCAGAAGGAAGGCCACGTCGGCCCGTCAACCGATTGGCGATAAGTGGACGTCCGAGTGTGAGCGGGCCTTCCTGAACTTGAAGAAAAGCCTGACTGAAGCACCAGTGCTTGCGTATGCCGATCCAGAACAACCATACGTTCTGCATGTGGATGCCAGTCTCAATGGACTGGGCGCTGTCTTACATCAGAAGCACCCAGAGGGTCTTCGGCCTGTAGCCTACATCAGCCACAGTCTGACACCCAGTGAACAGAAATACCCTGTACACAAGCTAGAGTTCCTGGCTCTCAAATGGGTGATCACAGAGAAACTTCATGATTACCTCTATGGTGTTACGTTTGAGGTAAGGATGGATAACAATCCCCTCACGTACATCAATACTTCAGCCAAGTTAGATGCAGCAGGGCACCGATGGCTGGCAACCCTACTGTATGTAACTACAGAACTATGGGGCTTTTGAACATTGGAGCTGACGCTCTATCATGACGACCAGGATTAAATGCTACTCCCGATGCTGAGGAATGGGAAGAGATCCCCGGGCCAGGCATGCGAGCAATGTGTAGCATAGCGGCCGTCATCAATGATCAGGTGGCCTTCTCCGAACTACGAATTGCAGATTCGTTAGGATGCCAGTCGCAGGCTATTCCCGCCGCCTACTGCGATCCCAAGGGAATGAACATAACCCATGACAAAGTCATAAGATGGAAAGACTTAGTGGACTATCAAATGAGAGATCCAGTAATCGACATCATTCGGCAAGCTGTTCAAAGAAAGAATCCAGCTCTACTGAAAAGTGCTCCCCGAGACCTGAACGCGTTGCTAATGCGTGAGGTGGACAAGTTCGAGATAAACAATTGCTTGCTCTATAGGGTAGTCCAATACCACAACCACCCTGATAGGCGACAACTGGTGCTACCCCAAAACCTGAGATATATGGTGTTGAAGTCTCTACATGATGAGCATGGGACCTCGGTGTGAAGAAGACTTTTGGGTTAGTCCGAGACCGTTTCTTCTGGCCCAAGATGCAGGAAGCGGTGGAACAACACTGCCGCCGTTGTTCCCGGTGTGTTCAATGCAAGACTTTGCCTACCAGAGCAGCACCCATGGCCCATCTCAAGAGTTCTGGTCCAATGGACCTGGTGTGTATGGACTTTTTGTGTATTGAACCTGATAACCGAGGAATCTGTAACGTGCTGGTCATCACGGACCATTACACCCGATATGCTCAGGCCTTCCCCACAAAAGAACAGAAGGCCATCACAGTAGCAAAAATACTATGGGAGAAGTTCTTCGTTCACTACGGTCTTCCAAACCGACTTCACTCCGACCAAGGGCGAGGTTTTGAGAGCACTCTGATCCGAGAATTACTCAAAATGCTGAACATCGCCAAATCCCGGACGACTCCATACCACCCCGAAGGAGATGCTTTGGCTGAACGATTCAACAGGACCTTGCTGGACATGCTCGGAACCCTGAAGGGTGCGCAGAAAACGGAATGGAGTCGTTACGTAGAAGCTTTGGTACACACGTACAACTGTACTCGCCATGAGTCCACTGGATTCTCCCCATACTTCCTCATGTTTGGGCGGGAGGCAAGACTACCAGTAGATGTGCGTCTTCGAGTATCAACGGATGGGATACACAATGCTACCCATTTCAAGTATGTGCAAAGGCTAAAGGACAGTTTGCTGCAAGCGTACCAACAGGCTGAGAAGTTTACAGCTAAACTGAATGCTGGCAATAAGTGACGATATGACAATAAAGTCAAGTATTGGGAGCTACGTCCTGGGGACGTTGTGTTGCTTCGTAATCTGGGAGTCCCCGGAAAACATAAACTGGCGGACCGGTGGAGAGACGGCGTATATGAGGTAGAGTCACAGATGCCCGGTCTCCCGGTCTATCGCATCAAAGACACAGACGGCCAGGTAAAAGTTTGGCATCGTAATCACCTTCTCCCCATCCCCCAAGTGGGAGACGAAGAAGCAGAAATACTGGCCACACCGCTCAACGGTGAGTCTGACTTATCAGAGATGGGTCAAGAGACTGTAAATAACGAAACCCACTCTGAAACCCCTGAGGACCCTATGGAAGGATCCTCTCAAAGGGACTATTCCACAGAAGGGGCACCTCCCGGAGGAGCTACGGGTAAAGGGCCCCGTAGGCCAACGCCTACTAAGGTGGCACCAACAGGCCAACCTTTGGATCCATAGAGCCCGTGCTTTGTGCCAAACAGAGACTGTTCAGAGACATTTCCCCCCTCAAGGGAAGAGGCTGAGCCTCAGGACTGTAATTATTACTCCCCAGAGGGAGTTGCTGAAGAACAGCTCTGTAGGAGCCAAAGAGTAAGGTACCCTCCAAACCGGGTAACCTATGATCAAATTGGGGCACCCCATTATGAGGCTCAGCAGTGGGCTCGCAGCAGAGTGCAGTCCGTCATTGTGATGTTCAGTGAAATGTGCAATCCGATTTAGAGCTGATAAGTATAAGATCACGTTTGGTTGTTGCATTTTTATTATATAACGATGTTGTGCCATTTTCATTACATAACTGCTGTATATAGTTATGTAAGTTATGTGTCCCAAGCGAGGACGTTGGGGTGTTTACCAGGGAAGGATGTAGCCATGTCCCCCCTGCCTGGCAAGCCCCCCTCACCTTCCTGGCGATCGCGGGTGCCGCCGAGCCCAATGGCGGTCCCGTCGGCCGATCGGAAGAGTGGGGGCGGTCAGGATCCTGCTCGGGGGTTGCCGGGGACGCATGCAGCCGGTTGCCAGGGCCGCGATCGCGTTGTTACGGCTCCCGGCGCTCCCGAAGCAGGGCGGCAAGGGCGCCGCCATCTTATAATTGTTGGCGCATGCGCAGTGAAGATCTCGGTGCGGTGGCCAGCAGGGAAGTTCGCGCATGCGCAGGAGACGCGCGCGAATGAGGGCCAATCAGGAGGGGGCTCACAGAAGGGACTACATCTCCCATGAGTCTCAGGAGCGCCCAACATGACCTGAGGTAGCCAAAAGGGCTACAGCATCTCCCTGCAGAGGAGAATAGATACATTTCGCGGGGTTTTGAGCAGCACGTTAGTCAGGACCAGGACAAGCTAGGGGTAGGAGGTGAGTGCAGGGGTCAGTGACCCACTGCATTAGGCCAGCAGCCCCCTAGGTCCCAGTTAGGTCCTGAGCCACTATGTATCTTGTTGTGCTATAGGGACAGGCCCTAGATAGGGACACTACCCCATTATCTGTTTGCATAGTCAGGGACACAGCGCTGAAGCTGTGCAGCCCTGCGAGGTGGGTTCTGGGCTCAGAACGCCACCAAAGACACTGATACTAAGGTGATATTATCCACGCTGGAATTCACCCAACGCGGTGCGGAGGACGACGTCGGATCGGGCAGAATCCCTGTCGTAGTCTGCGGAACCCGGGGTGGGAGCCCCGGGCAGGTATCAAGTGCACCAACACTGTACAGCAACGCAAGAGGCACGCCTAAAGGGTGGGGGTATCACTTGGGGACACTTACGTGGAGAGTGGCCAAGGGCCTTGTATAGTGCGATTGGACACGGTGTGGGGATATATATATATATATATATATATATATATATTTATATAAACATACATGCATACACATGTTTGTTAATGTATGTCCTTAAAAGCCAATAAGTAAAGGTCACCTGAACGGGGATCTTAATCCTAACCTGTCACCAAGCCTGCAGCTTTACAAGTACCTGGCCTTGGTTCATCTTTCATCTGGCGACAGGATGCGGAATGTGCTGTGTGTGTAAGGCAGACAGGCCCTTGGCTTTGGTCTCTGAAATGTTGTTGAAAGACGGGTTCACCCACATCCCGTCTGCTGAGATTCCTACCCAGCAACCAAGGCAGAGATCTCTCCTGCAGCTCAGTGAACAGACACCTCCAGAAGCACTAACCACACAAGCCTACTCCCCTATTAACAAACTGATACTGAATAACCAGTGGTCAAGGTGCTATGGAACTAGGGGGCTCGGGGTACCACTACTTTTTTATTTTTAAGCCCACAATGCCACTTATTTTTATATTCACACCCAGGGTATTCCCACATTTTATTTTCATGCCCACTGTAGATTTACATTTTATATTCACACAAAGAGCATCACTACTTTTTATTTTCCCACCCACAGTACAACTACTATAGTTTGACACCCTTAGTATAATTACTTTTGTATTTCCATAGCCGTACCACTACTTTTTTTTTACTTAATATTATAATTGCACTTTGTTTATAAAGAAAATGGGATATAATTTGGAAATGCTCAACCAGTCCCTATCAATCGGAGACAGTCCGATACTTATAATAACCTCTTCTTCTTTCTCCCTAGAAAAATATTATGCCAAGCCATTGAATAATGAAGAGATTGTTGCTTAGCAATGGATTGTTGAGGCCTCCAGTACAAAAGGGTTTCAGGTAATTAACCCTTTCACTGGTTGCATGCTATAGCATTGCTCTATTCAAATGACTTACAGCTTGAAATACGCCTTTCATTCTTACTGAAGGGGTTTAGAATAGTGGTCTTAATTGTAAGTTCTGCAGGTCAGTTGTGAATTTGGCTTGTATTCTTTGTCAATGTATATTACAGTCACAATCTGCAAATCATGTAGATTCTCCACTAATTGAGCACCTTCCAGCAAAACGTGCAGATAACAGAAATCCTTCCTAGCACTTTTGCTGTCCTCTCTCTTAGTGGGAAAAGCTGAAACTAGAAAGCAATTAACAATACAAATGTCCACACACAAAGACTTTGATCTAGAGATTAAGCCCTGCATTTACTAAGGATGCAGTCCCACGGAGAACCAAAAGTGAACAACATACTGTACCGAATGCCCCAAATCCGCAAAATGATTGATACTAAAATTATTTATTTTTAAACTACAGATTGAAGGGGATTTATTACTACTTAAATTTGGACCTTGACCTTTTCTGCAGAAAATATGCCCCCCAAAATGTGCCAGGTATTAAATGTCAACGTGCTGGTCACATGTCCTTTTATATACCATACTGCCATGATTGCAAAACTGTGCCAAAAAAATAAGGGAGAGGGAGTGGCTCAGTGAGTAAAGACACTGACTGGCACTGAGAGTTTGAAGCAGGGGAGTCAGGTTCAAT
The DNA here is from genome assembly GCF_040206685.1 of Ascaphus truei. NCBI lineage: Eukaryota > Metazoa > Chordata > Amphibia > Anura > Ascaphidae > Ascaphus > Ascaphus truei. Next base: position 184,667,453 of record NC_134487.1, read on the forward strand.
TCCCAGTGTCGGCTCAGTGAGTAAAGACACTGACTGGCACTGAGAGTTTGAAGCAGGGGAGTCAGGTTCAATTCCCGGTGTCGGCTCCTTTTGACCTTGGGCAAGTCACTTTATCTCCCTGTGCCTCAGGCACCAACAAATAGATTGTAAGCTCCATGGGGCAGGGACCTGTGCCTGCAAAATGTCTCAGTGAAGCGCTGCATAAAACTAGCAAAATTTTCAACTTTTTGAGCAATTTAGACTTTTACAGAAGTTTTGTGAAGAGACACAATTCTACAAACATTTGCAAAAAATGTCACTGAACACATTGCAGACATTTGCACCTCTACTCCTATTACGTGATTATGTCGGACGTCCATTCAAACTGATTTTCTGCTAGTATCACTGATCAGTCCCGCTCGTTTTTAGCATAAGTATCCTCATAAACTTCAATAGAGTATAGCATAGCCTTCCGGCCGCTACTTCTTTTCCTGGGCCTTTCCAGTGTTAGTCCTGTTAGGTGCAAGCAGTGGAAAGGTTAATTCCTTCTGTTGGCTGTGTATGTGTATTACAGCCTTTGATACAATTCTGGTATCCAAGGACAGGCCTAGCAACCACCAGAGAGTGTCAGCATGAGAGATGGTTACTGACTGGTTCATCCAAAATCAGTGCTAGCCAATTAGTATTCATCTGTGCTGTTATGGGACAGGGTTCCAACCCCCAATCTCAGGTTATAAATCCTGACACTCTCCTAAATTCAGTTAGTTCTAGAAGGTGTTCTGGAAGAAGTTCAGTTATGTAGTGGAGTGTGATCCTGATCTCCTCCACTTGTGGAGTGAGGAGCCTCTTCCTCCCACCCACTAGGGGATGGGAAGAGAGGGGAACAGGCCTGAGTCAGGACTCTGACCAGTAGATGGGAACAAAGAGAGAAATGGGATGCATCTGTGTTGCTGTCTGATATCACAAATCTGCAATAAAGCCGGTTGTACCCACCATCATTGTCATTACTGTCTGCTGCCTGCTGAGAAGAAAGATCAAGGTGTCAGCATGGCTCATCCTCTACCCCTGCAGAGAACCTGTGTTGACTGGAGGCGCTGCACCACTCAGGAATAAAAGGTACCCTACACCCCTGTTCTGGCTCTCCCCACACCATCATGGAGCACTCAGCCCTTCTGTTCACCAACAGGTCACAGCCAACACACTTAGAAGTAGCTGGAGATAGCATACCCACCCCAATCACACTTAGGGGTGGGGGAAACAGGGCTACAAGAGTTTCAAAGTAGCACGACTTACCCATGCCTCAAACCAGTCCCTTTACCCAGTTTCCAATAACCACACCACATAGCTTCTTGGGAGGATAAACAAGTCACAGCTTTATTATAACAGTAGTCACAGCTTTACTATAACAAGTACAACATATTAACACGAACATACTGTACATTAAAATACCCCACCAGCTTTCTCCGTCATTACATAAACAAAAGTCTGTGGGCTACCCTCGACTTTTACCTACATCACCACTATCCACCCAGAACTATCATGCCAGCTGCTCGATCCAGGCATGGCTCTGCCTTCTCGTCAATCCCAAGTAAGAGGTCCAACACCCCTCACTTAAAAGGAGCCAATAATGACTGAGTCCCGCCCCTGGGCTACACTACTGGCACCATACAATTCCCTTAAACTGTGACAATAATTTTTTAGCAACCCACAACCCCGAAACCCCACCTCCCTGCTCCAACATAATCACTAAATTGAGAGGGGAAGGTGGGAATGGCTCTGATGGGGTATCAGCAGGAAGAAAGAAGTAACAATCTTACCCACACGCTTTGAATAACCTGCGTTACCCTCCACCCTCTTGATCTGTCTCATGGGAAGTAGCCCTCCGGTACTAAGTCATGCCGCCTCTCCCTCTACTGGTCCACAACTTTTTCTTTTACATTAAAATTACACCCTTTGGTCCAGAATCCCCAAATCTCACTTATTTATTGGAGCTTGACATTGCTGCTATACTTTGCTGCATTTTTAGTGGAGACTCAGAGACTGAGTTGCAGCACTTTTTTTTAGGTATCAACAAAAAACTCCATATAGTGATTATAAAATTACAGCTCAACCCTGTTATAACGCGATCCGTTAAACACGAATCCGTTTATAACGCGATGCAAGTGTGGCTCCCAATTTTCGTATTTATGAATACTGGACAATACTATTATTGGTATCTCAAATACTTTATTGTACAATGCATACAATTGTACACTATTTCTAACGCGATCCGCTTAACACAATGTGATACTTTGAACCCCAAGGACAGCGTTATAAGGGGGTTGAGCTGTATTAGGAATGAGGCACATTTTTTTTTTAAAGCTGAAATATATATTGAAGTTTAAATATAAATTACACTTTCTTTTCTTAGGTTTCTCGCACTTTATTCCTACAAGCACACAATTTCTGCTATGTATGTATGTGCGTGTTAAATACATAAAATACAACTGTCTGAATGTTATAAGTTAAGGTGCCTACTGAGATGCATAGAAGCTCAACTTTTTGTTTGCCTTCCTCTGGATCAATATACTGTTAATGCAAATATAGAATGACTATCTAACATACTGTATGTTGATCATGTCTTTTTTTTCCAACCTCCTCTACTATGTACAGTAACTATCTACAGAGAAATTACGGTATACTATATTGTAGTTCCATATAGAATAGTAGCATGCAAGCAGGAATTATATCACACAATCCCTGCTTCCATCACCAAGACTAAATTTTTAAAGCTTCCAGCGACTGAGCTCCAGATTACAACCAACACTAACACCACCCTAACTCCCGTTACTAGTTTTAAATACCTGGGCATATGGTTTGACTCCCACTTAACATTCGGGATGCACGTTAATACCCTGACAACCAAGACCTATGCTAAACTAGGGGTACTCTACAGGAACAAATCCTCCCTAAGTCTCCTGGTCAGAAAACGTATCGCACAGCAGACGTTAATGCCAATTATTGACTATGGAGACATAGTATATGGCTCGGCACCTCAAACCCACCTTAGCAAACTTGACACCCTCTACAACTCAATTTGTCATTTTGTTCTCCAATGCAACTATAACACACATCACTGCGAAATGCTCAAAGAACTAGATTGGTCATCACTAGAGTCTAGGCGCAAAGTTCACCTTTCCTGTCTTGCCTTCAAATTCTTTATGGGCAAGCTACTCAGCTACCTGAACAAGCTCCTCACCCCTACCACATGTAGCACCTATCACCTGAGATCAGACTCCAAAAGACTGTTCATGGTCCCAAGGCTCAACAAAGTATCCAGCCGCCCCTCCTTCTCATACCGTGCACCCCAAAACTGGAACAACCTACCGGAGACTCTTAAATCCACCACCAGTCTAAGTTCTTTCAAATCTAAGGCTGTCACACATTTTAATGTGGTCTGTAATTGTTACATACGCCCATAATACAAATTATCTTTAACTGTGCATGCAATGTCTTGTATATAATGTATACCCTGCTCATTATGTAACTGTATTTGTAAACATGTATTATTTGTCTTAACTCTGTGCCCAGGACATACTTGAAAAGGAGAGGTAACTCTCAATGTATTACTTCCTGGTAAAATATTTTATAAATAAATAAATAAATCACACTATTCTTCATGTATCTGTCTTTTTATAAAACTGGAGAACATGATGTTAGGAGGTCTCAAGTTAACCCTGTAGTCCCTTGATGACCAAAACCCAACCAATTAGATACAGGGGCTTATTCTCGTAGCTTCGGTGTTATCATTTCAAAATCGAACGTGTTGGCATGTTATTAGTTCACAGAATGACATTTGTGAAAAAATGGTATCCAGTAAGGAAGGCAAATCGCATTTTAAATACCGATTCTTTAAAAAATGACATACCCACAGATACCCAATAAGCTATGAGAAACCCCAAACATTACCACATTATATATATATATATATATATATATATATATATATATATATATATATATATATATATATATATATATATATATATATATAATATGGTAATATATATATATATATATGTGTGTGTGCCAAAAGGAGTGCTAGTGGGCGTGGCTTAACGTATGCAACAGAAAACAAACAAAGATGCCCAAAACTACTTCAATGTGACAAAAATACACCGTGCAATACCTATATTTTCTTTTGTAAAAGGGTCTTTTAGCTCAACCCTTTGGCCAAAGCGTCTTATGCCTGCTGCCACTTCAATGCATCACCGTTAGCAGGTCCTAACACTCCCTGAGTTAAAGCTTAAGATGCTTTGTCCAAAGGGTTGAACTAAATGACCCTTTTTCTAGAGAATATATAGGTACTAAACTGTTTATTTTTGTCACATTGGAAGTAGCTTTGGGCATCTTTGTTTGTTTTTTGTTGTATACAGTGAACTCTTGAGCCACGAAGCAATGATCCTCAGCTTGAAGTATAGCTTGATGCGCAGAAGTCCACGATCCTCAGTTGCTTTAAAGAGAAGTCACCAGTGAGTAAATGATTTGTTCTTCTTTCTTCTCTTCTTTCTTCAACACGTTCACCAATCTAATTTGTGGATGTACAGTACTATATGATGCCTTCCTTTTTTTCAGGTACCATATGCTTCCCTCCCTTTAAGGTGATGTCACATCAGCCAAAATGGAAGGCATCACATGGTACAGTACATCCACCAATCGGATTGGTGGATGTGTCATGTGACTGTCAAATGTGATGTTTTATTTTACAGGAACAAGACATTGTGTCAACATCTGCTGGACCTGTTGAAGAAACAAGAGAAGAAAGAAGAAAAGAACATCTACTCACTGGTGACTTCTCTTCAAGCAGTGGAGGATCGTGAATTTTAATGCATCAAGCTGTACTTCAAGCTAAAGCTGCGGCCATGCTGCCGCTGAGTGCGCTCATGCTTGAGAGCGGTGACATCACCAACTCTACAAACATGAGCGCTCGGCTGTCCTGCAACAATTTGAGAGCAGGAGTGGGGGGGCATGGCTATTAAGGGAGGGGGAGGGTAATTGGCTGGATCGGCTGTGTGTGTGTGTGTGTGTCTGACTTTCCCTCCAAAACCACCTCCCCCCCCCCAATCATCCCTCTCTGGCAAATCTCCATGCTGATTGGTTACAGAACGGTCATGTGACCATGCTCAGCGCTTGGAAAGCAAATTTCCAAGTCTCTCCACACGCTGAGCTTTGGAGAGTGTACGGGCACGGGTGTGCCAACTGAGTGTGGCCGGATTGTTTGGTTGTAATTGAACTGAGCGTGCTTAGTGTGGCCACAGCCTTAGGATCATTGCATTGTGAATCAAGAGTTTATTAGTGCCGCAATTGGATGAGGAAGATAAGCCTTCATCCCTACAAGGGTAAGATGTAGATTGATTGACTACAGAGTGACCATTGATTGCCAATGTGGCTATCTGTGTCCCCGTTGAGGTCAAAGGTAACCACAATGACAATCAATAAATTTATTGTATTGTTATGTGTATTTTATTAATTGCGTGTGTGGGTAGGGGGGGGGGGTTGCCATCACAAATGGGCAAAACCACCCGTAGCCATATTTGGCTATTAGAGCTATTGGCTATTTGTGTGTGCGCGTTGATGGGGGTAGAAGGGGTGGGTCATGGGGGTAGTTGTCCTGTGGAGGGTGGTTAGGCCTCCTGGATGGGTAGTGGGGGGTTAACCCCTTAATTACCATAGCGGTTACTACCCACCAAGGTAATTAAGGAGTTACTGGCATGTAGCTAGTGTGTTACTATAAATGTTGGTGTCACTGAAGACGAGGATGAGGATGGCCTTCATCCTGGCAGGGGTAAGTACAACTTTTAATTACTATAGAGTGGCTGGCTATTGATTGATTTTGAATGGGCAAAAGCAATATTAGCCATATTTTGCTAATAGGGCTTCTTGTCCAGTACTGTGTGGTGGTGTTGCGGGGGGGGGGAGGTGTGAGTTTTTGGTGGTAGTATAGTGCCCATTGGTTGCCAATGTGGCAATCTGTGCCCCCATTGAGGGCATAGATAAAGTGACAATCAATGGATTAAATGGATATTTGTTTTTTTTATATAGTATTGTATTTGGTATTTTAGTTTATTGTAATGTGCGGTATTGCATGTTTGAATGGGCAAAAGTGCATACTCTGCCTTAAAGTAAATGTAAATAAGCAAAGGAGCAGTAATCTCCTCAGCAATTGCACTAGCGATGGTTTACTGCCTCTACAACCCCCATGTTAAATCTGACCTGAATAGCACCCTTTTATCGTGCAACAGCCCACCCCACAATTCCACAGCCACCACAGGAAAAAAATCTAAAAAGGTCACATTTATGACCATTTCTTCATCCATTTACACCTGCAGCCAGCTGTCCGCACACCATTATCCTTGAAAATTATCTAAATCTCCAAGAGCCAGACACCTCCATTTACATTTCTAGAGGGCTGTTTGAAGCTTCCGGCACCAGTCACAAGGTTCTCCCATTGAACGGTCCCTGAAATAAGCGCCACACAACGAAATCACCCCTTAAAGCTTTTGTCACCCTAATGAAATTATGCATTTTTTAACCCCCAATGAAGCCAAGACAAGCATTTGGCTAAAAAACTTTAAATTCCTAAATTACCTTTGGTGCAGGCCTATCCCTTCAATCTTCTTTGCAATTCTACCAGCTTGCTCCTAGACCAGGGGTCTCCAAACTAGTCTTCAAGGGCCGCCAACAGGCTTGCTTTTATGGATATCCCTGTTTCAGCACAGGTGGCTCAATCAGCCGCTGGCCTGCTGGCGGCTCTTGTGGACTGAGTTTTGTGACGCCTGTCCTAGACAATCTACATGCCATCTCCATTGTATCAATCTCAATTTCCAAAAAGGCCAGCCTCATCATCGGGCCCTCAGTATTTCCTTTGTCCAGCGGTACCTCAAAAACTACTGCTAGCTCCTCAAAACTGCTCCACAAAAAATTGCAAATCTCAGATGCTGCCGGACTAACAAATAAATATCATTGAGGTAATGCAGCACCCCCTCGTTCACAACCACCTGCTGCATGACCAGCCCATGAAGGAACTGATTAATTAAAAATAAAAACAGGAAATGGAAAATCACACTGACAAGAAACTGTCAACAAAAAACTCCACCCCCTCCCCCCGAACTCACACCCCAGTTAATGGAAACAGTTCAGATGGACTGACAACAAACAGAACACTAATAAGGAGCTGAGGCCACACGTCCTCACCAGCTCCATTGCCTCGTCAAAGGAAGCGTATGTTACCCTGCAGATATCCATATTGAAATCAAAATTCACAGACGCCCCTTATGGATTTGACAGATGGTGGATAAGTCAGTATGCACCTGGCTCCTTCTTGTGGACCCCCTCCAATGGTGATACTTTCAAATTTGGAAATGGAACAATCGCAAATGGCCGTGACATTTAGCCCAACCCCCCTTCTTTCTTCAACTTGCTGCGGACAACATCCCCATGCTCTGCTGCCAATTTCAAGTTCCTAGCTCTTTGTCCCAACTCTGAATGGGATCCAGAACCCTCGCTAAAATCAAGTCTCAACATCCTTGTGGCTTCTTTAAAGGGGTACTTGATGAGCCACTCCTTCATTGCGATGATGCTCGCTAGTGTAGTCGCCCTTCTTTGCTCCTACCTTTCTTAAACCACCTCTGGGCAAGATGACGTCCTCCGCACCCAGAACTGGCATTCCTGAAGCGACATGTTGCTCCCCACTTTTCATTTCTTTCATTATACATCCAGCACACTCCTCTCACAGAGTTGGTCGATTTCCCAGTGTGCAGTAGACCGCCGACTCCACTCTGAAAGGATGAATAGCGTTCGGGCGCCATGAGCAACAGCCAAAAATCCATATCCTTAAAACAACATTGGGGCTTCTTCTGGGCCGTCACACTTTAATGAAAAACCTTGTTGTATTTCCAACAGGCCAGGACCCCATATTTCTTGAAGTTCTCCCATACTGTAGTGTGATATTTAAACAGCTCGGAGCATAAGTTAAGCGACTTCTCGCCTATAAGGCTAGCAAGAATGACATACGCTTCCAGCCAATTCCAAACAGTTCTTGGTACTTGCTTCTCCTTCTCATCATCCTTGCCATCCCCCTTCTGGTGAACTCTCTCCAGCAAATCCTTTTACCTCGGGATCCATGTCCATATCTCCAAATACTCACCTGGCTAAACCTTTTCTCTTTTAGCTAATAGATATCTCCGTTTTCAAGGTTCTTGGATAGTCCCTACTGGGGATGAAACAGAAGGGATAATCATCCACATAGGTTCCCCCCCCCCCTCCCCCCACTGCCTAGGGGTACCTACCACCGATTGTTGGTATTATCTATTTGTTATCTTTTTATGGGATACGTTGCTGGATTTGGTTTTACATTTAGCGCCTAGGTTTTTTCTGTCCCTCTTTTAGGCTAATGGCAAGTGCGTAACAAGCAGGCTTGCCCGACATAAATAGAATTCCTTAAAACTCATATCAGGCAATGATTTTGATACTTCCGCCATTGTGTCAGCCATCACCCCTTTCATTTCCTGTGCCCTGCAGCAGTTGCCACTGCGGACCAGCCACTGATGTGTTAGCCACACTGGCCTGCGTCATCACTCCCGTGGGAACCCACACCCCCCACTACTCCACCCTGACCTGACACTACCTGCTCACTTTCCCCTCACTGTCTCCTTTGCACCTACTACCTTGCCACTTACTCCTTTCCTCCCATCTTACCGAGCTATAACTGAATGTAGCACTGCCAAAATAGCCCCCCCAGACCCTCTCCCCCTACCGCCTGCAGACCGATCTACCTGACCCGTGACTGCCGCTGAATGATGCCTGATTGCCACCAACCAACAACTTGCAGCTGATGTTCCTGTTGGCTGCCTTGTATCCCCACCGGGACCCCTGGAACCTCAAGCAACAGACACATTGGTAAATGACTCAACCTTCTCACCCTGAAACCACCGTCCCATTCACTCTCTACCTCCCACCTCCCTCCATACTTCCTAGCTGATGAACTATCTAACCCCCAATGCATGGTGAAAGGGGCCCACTACCCTGTGTCTCCCCCCTACCCTAGCAGCCCTAATCCCAATACCTGAGGCTAATACTGTGGGCCCTGACCACCCCCTTAACCACCCGCACTGGGTTTAACCCCAACTCCAGACATCCCCCACCCTCTACGCTTGAATACACCAAACCCCATAAACTACCTCCATGTCCTTTTAAACAATAATCAGTCCTCCTATGACTCTTCCCACTCACATGACCCTCCAACTGTCTGGAAGACCTGGACCACTAGGTCCTGTGTATTGACGGTGGGTATTCTGGGGACCTCCTCCTCTCCCCAGGGACAGTCACTCTTGAGGTCGTGCCCGCCTCTGGCTTCTTCAGGACACCACAGTCCCCTCCTCCGGTGGGTCCACCAAACCACGATCAGCAGGGGGAACAGCCACACACCCTCCACAATAATCTCAGCTCCGCCGACCCTCCCAGTGCCCGACATTGCCAGTGCTCTCACATGATCTGCCATGGGAGCCACATCCAGGACGCCCCGCAGCCACTCCTTGAAGATACAGTCTGAACTTTTTCAGATGTCAGCCAGGAGCGGCATAGAGCTTTCCTCTACTTCCACGAATCCAGCAGCAGGCACAGCAGTGGCGTCGGATGAATGCGCAGACATCTTCAGCGGCATGGTAATCCTATCCTTGAAGCCACCAGCAGCTAAAGAGGTTGAGTACTTCCTCCCTCACCTTCATGCCCTGCAGGGGGCTGCTGAAATGGAAGTACATGCAAGTTTTCATCCATCTATGCCGCATCTACTCCACCACCCCAGCTGTCACAGCTAACCTGACCTGCGCCCCCACTAGTTCCACCTCTGATACCGGGCTTTTCCATCTCACAAGCTGAAGCAGGCTTCTCTTTACCTTGAATTTTATATCAAAACCTCATAAAGGATCCCCAAAGTCCTATTCAATAATAATTAAATTCCGTTTCAATAAAGTAACCATTCCGATAATTAATTCCAAGTTTTTTTTCTAACGAGCACTCAGTGAGGTAGTGGCCACTTGATTAATTTTACATTTTACATTTGCTAAGCAATGAATGCTTAATTGCACTTTTATCTCTGTAATGTTGCATTTTATAGCTGTGGAATATGAGGTCTTAACATAGCATTTGACAGTTTAAACAAGTTACTGGATTCTTTATTAACCTGCAGAATATATTCTATTAAAGGAACAATTCATTTATTTTGTATGCTTATCATTCACTGGTACATTTTAACCCTTCTGCTGCTAGAAAGGCCAGAAATGCATTATGTGTGTGTGTATGTATGTGTCTATGTGTGTATGTATGTGTATATATATAAACACACACACAGTATAGCTTTACAACTAGTGTGCTCGATTTAAAAAAAATATCTACTTATATCAATTAGTGGGGCACATCTCTTTAGACTGTATTTTTGAATGGAAAAAGGCAATATATATGGTGGTAAAATAGAAACTGGACCGATTTTCTAAAAGATACAATAAAAATATATTTTTTTAACGAAAATTGAATTGTAAAGTGTCACGGTAGACCAGGTCTTTTAACACATTTATATTTTTGGGATCATTCAATAGGCAAAACAAGGCAGTGAAATAAAATGGGGTTTATTTGGATAAAACCTCGGAAATACAACAAAATACAGAAATATACACACTTACTGGGGTCTGGGGTTTGAGATCTACCCTTTCCTAGGTGCAGGGCTCCTGCTTCCAAGGGCTTACCCTGATCGGAACCTTGTTCTGGACATCCTGGACAGAGATTAAGCAGAAACTCCTGACCAGGACCTAGTCCTGATAATCCTGGAACTGTTTTCGGCAGGAACTCCTGACCATGACCGCTACGTTCTAAAATGAGAACTTGGTCCTCGCATCTTAGTCTCTCCAGGGCAGACTTTCCTAGCTTCAAAACAATGCCGGTTGCTCTGCCCTAGCTTCATCGACTCAAGCCACAAAATCGTCTGGTTCTCTGACTGGGTCTTTTCCTTACAAACCCTCAGCTGAGCTATGTTCAGCATGGAGGAAGGAGAAGCGACCAATCAGAACGTGGGAATTCCTCCCCGCCAGCAAATAGTAACAGGGGCTCATCACTGGGCTGACGTCAGAGGAGGAGGCGTGCCAAGCCAGCTTGAAAAGCCGGGTGAGCGGGAAATATGGTTTTCAATGGGAGAAGCACCTATGAGCGGTATCTCCCCCAGCTAACTCATTGCCACCCACTTGGCAGGCTCCACCAAGTCTGGCAGATACAAAAGGTGTCCCCACAGGGTGCCCTTTGTTCCCTGGACCTGGCAATTCGCCCTTCTTCGCCCAACAAACTGTCTTCTCACCTCTGGAAATCCTCTCCTCTTTGAACTACGTACTCTATACAGACATGCCGGAGTCTATGCTTATGCCTTGGCTGACTGTATAGAGCCTTATAGTAAATGTCTAAAACATTATAAAGTACACTTGAATAAAGTATACACAATGGGGAACCTTATACTTATAAAGGAAATGGATTTGGGATATTTGGGCTCGAAATCCAGGAGTCTGGGGGGCACTGTGTTGCCCCAGTGTAACTCACCCCGTGTCCCGGCAAATCATGCCTGCTTGCTGGGGAGAATTGAAGGCCTGCTGGTACCTTCGGCCCCCAAACTCCTGCAAACAAAATAATTGCAGTTCTACCCAAATAACTCCCCCCCCAAACCCTAAAACTGACACAAGAAATCACACAGTTCTAGGGCCAAGGGCACACGAAAATAGAAAAAAGCAGGAGTCACTTTATTTTCTACATGTATTATCCCTGGCTTATGTGCTTATATAGCTACCAGGGACCCCACGGTTTCAGGGGTAACCAGAGGGCGTAACCTTTATTATGTAGCCTGGTTACCCCCTACCGTCACATAAAGTTACTATAAAAAATATATATTTATATTTTCACACAAATATTTAGAGAGATTTACGTGTATATATATATACAGTGTTCGACAATCCTATACATTTACACGCCCGGGGCTGGTGGATTTAACCCCCGGGCGAGTAAATATTGGCCCAAGCAGAACACGTGTTTGTTTTTTTAAATTTCCCCCCGCTCGCGCTAAATTTCCCTGCTTGCGCTGGAAAAAAAAAAAAACTCCCTACCTGACAGCTGATTGGCGCGTGCTCCCAGGCTTTGCGGGTGCGCGGCCAGGCTCTATATGAGCACGCCCCCAACGAGCGGCCATTCTTTCTGGCCGGAGATCTGTTGGAGAGTACGAGAGTAAGTACTCTCCAATCCTCCATCCTGCGGCCCCTCTGCTCCTTCCCTGCAATCCCCCTTACTCCTTCCCTGCAAGCCCCCTTACTCCCCGCTTCCTGCGCGGGGCAGGAGATGGTAGTAGGGGTGTCCCCCCCTTCTCTCCCTGTCCCGGCTTCCGTCGATCCCCGCGGGGCAGGAGATGGTAGTGGGGGTGTCCCCCTCTTCTCTACCTGTCCCGGCTTCCCGTCGATCCCCGCGGGGCAGGAGATGGTAGTGGGGGTGTGTCCCCCTTCTCTCCCTGTCCCAGGTTCCCGTCGATCCCCGCTGGGCAGGAGATTGTAGTGGGGGTGTCCCCCCCTTCTCTCCCTGTCCCGGCTTCCCGTCGATCCCCGCGGGGCAGGAGATGGTAGTGGGGGTGTCCCCCCCTTCTCTCCCTGTCCCGGCTTTCCGTCGATCCCCACGGGGCAGGAGATGGTAGTGGGGGTGTCCCCCCCTTCTCTCCCTGTCCCGGCTTCCCGTCGATCCCCGCGGGGCAGCAGATGGTAGTGGGGGTGTGTCCCCCTTCTCTCCCTGTCCCAGCTTCCCATCGATCCCCGCTGGGCAGGAGATTGTAGTGGGGGTGTCCCCCCCCTTCTCTCCCTGTCCCGGCTTCCCGTCGATCCCCGCGGGGCAGGAGATGGTAGTGGGGGTTTCCCCCCCTTCTCTCCCTGTCCCGGCTTCCCGTCGATCCCCGCGGGGCAGGAGATGGTCACGTGGGGGTATCCCCCCCTTCTCTCCCTGTCCCGGCTTCCCGTCGATCCCCACGGGGCAGGAGATGGTAGTGGGGGTGTCCCCCCCTTCTCTCCCTGTCCCGGCTTCCCACCGATCCCCGCGGGGCAGGAGATGGTAGTGGGGGTGTCCCCCCCTTCTCTCCCTGTCCCGGCTTCCCGCGCAGGACTAGAGATGGTCACGGGGGGGCGAGCGGGGCAGTGGTGGTGCTCGGTCGTGCGGCCTTTCCTCTTCTTCCCCCTGTCATGTATGCGTGTCGTGACTCCAGTCAGTCACCCAGTAACCCAGTCAGTCACCCAGTAACCCAGTCAGTCACCCAGTAACCCAGTCAGTCACCCAGTAACCCAGTCACCCACCCAGTCAGCCAGTCACTCACCCACCCAGTCAGTCAGTCACCCACCCAGTCAGTCAGTCAGTCACCCACCCAGTCAGTCACCCACCCACCCTCTCTGTGTATCACTCACCCTCTGTGTGTGTGTGTCACCCACCCTCTCTCCCCTCTGTGTCTCTCCCCTCTGTGTCTCTCCCCTCTGTGTCTCTCCCCTCTGTGTCTCTCCCCTCTGTGTCTCTCCCCTCTGTGTCTCCCACACTCTCTCTCTCCCACACACTCTCTCTCTCACACACTCTCTCTCTCACACTCTCTCTCTCTCCCCCACACTCTCTCTCTCTCTCTCCCACACTCTCTCTCCCACACTCTCTCTCTCCCACACTCTCTCTCACAATCTCTCTCTCTCTCCCACTCTCTCTCTCTCTCTCTCTCTCTCTCTCACACGGAAGACATCAGCATCCCCCCTGACCCAGAAGACAGGTAGGCAATACATCCCCTCCAATGTATAACATTGCGGGAATGAGGGTACCGGGACTTTGAGGGACTGCGGATCAGGTAAGATCCCAGGCGGGATTGCTGCTTTAGATATTGTGAAGCGGGGACGTCCAGACACTGGTTAAGGGGTTCAGGAAACTAGTCATTCACACCTGGCTTTTATTTCTAGATCCGACATTTACACACACACACACGTAACAAGGACTAATTGTAGTATAATGTAATACAATAAATACATTTATGTCAAAAAAGAATGTTCTGACTAGGAATTTATTAAATGTATTTTATTAATATATTTTATTTTAAAGCGGGGTTGGGGGCGGGACTAGAGGCGGGGTTGGGGGTGGGACTAGGGGCGAGTAGATTTTTGGGTTGGGCGAGTAGATTTTTGGGTGATTTGTCAAACACTGTGCAAGGGTGTGTGTGTGTGTGTGTGTGTGTGTGTGTGTGTGTGTGTGTGTGTGTGTGTGTGTGTGTGTGTGTGTGTGTGTGTGTGTGTGTGTGTGTGTGTGTGTGCATGGGTGTGTGTGTGTGTGTGTATGCATGGGTGTGTGTGTGTGTGTGTATGCATGGGTGTGTGTGTGTGTGTGTGTATGCATGGGTGTGTGTGCATGTATGCATGGGTCATTCACCCACCCCAGTCAGTCAGTCAGTCAGTCACTCACCCCAGTCAGTCACCCACCCCACCCCAGTCAGTCAGTCACCCACCCCACCCCAGTCAGTCACCCACCCCACCCCAGTCAGTCACCCACCCCACCCCAGTCAGTCACCCAACCCAGTCAATAACGTCATATTAAATGTATTTTATTAATATATTTTATTTTAAAGCGGGGTTGGGGGCGGGACTAGGGGCGGGGTTGGGAGCGGGACTAGGGGCGGAGTTGGGGGCGTGTGTGTATGCATGGGTGTGTGTGTGTGTGTATGCATGGGTGTGTGTGTGTTTATGCATGGGTGTGTGTGTGTGTGTATGCATGGGTGTGTCTGCGTGTATGCATGGGTCTTTCACCCACCCCAGTCAGTCAGTCACCCACCCTAGTCAGTCACCCACCCCAGTCAGTCAGTCACCCACCCCAGTCAGTCAGTCACCAACCCCACCCCAGTCAGTCACCCAACCCAGTCAGTCACATCAGTCACCCACCCCAGTCAGTCACGTCAGTCACCCACCCCACCCCAGTCAGTCACGTCAGTCACCCACCCCACCCCAGTCAGTCAGTCACCCACCCCACCCCAGTCAGTCACTCAGTAACCCAGTCAGTCACTCAGTAACCCAGTCAGTCACTCAGTAACCCAGTCAGTCACTCAGTAACCCAGTCAGTCACCCATTAACCCAGTCAGTCACCCAGTAACCCAGTCAGTCACCCAGTAACCCAGTCAGTCACCCAGTAACCCAGTCAGTCACCCAGTAACCCAGTCAGTCACCCAGTAACCCAGTAAGTCACCCAGTAACCCAGTCAGTCACCCAGTAACCCAGTCAGTCACCCAGTAACCCAGTCACCCACCCAGTCAGCCAGTCACCCACCCAGTCAGTCAGTCACCCAGTCAGTCAGTCACCCACCCAGTCAGTCACCCACCCAGTCAGTCAGTCAGTCACCCACCCAGTCAGTCAGTCACCCACCCAGTCAGTCACCCACCCACCCTCTCTGTGTATCACCCACCCTCTGTGTGTGTGTGTGTCACCCACCCTCTCTCCCCTCTGTGTCTCTCCCCTCTGTGTCTCTCCCCTCTGTGTCTTTCCCTTCTGTGTCTCCCACACTCTCTTTCTCTCTCCCACACTCTCTCTCTCTCTTCCACACTCTCTCTCTCCCACACTCTCTCTCTCTCTCCCATACTCTCTCTCTCCCACACTCTCTCTCCCAAACTCTCTCTCTCTCCCACACTCTCTCTCCCACACTCTCTCTCTCACACACTCTCTCTCTCTCCCACACTCTCTCTCCCACACACTCTCTCTCTCTCCCATACTCTCTCTCTCCCACACTCTCTCTCCCAAACGCTCTCTCTCTCCCACACTCTCTCTCCCACACTCTCTCTCTCACACACTCTCTCTCTCACACACTCTCTCTCTCTCCCACACTCACTCTCTCTCTCTCCCACACTCTCACTCTCTCCCACACTCTCACTCCCACTCTCCCTCTCTCTCTCTCTCTCTCTCTCTCTCTCCCACTCTCTCTCTCTCTCTCTCTCTCCCACTCTCTCTCTCTCTCCCTCTCTCCCTCTCTCTCTCTCTCTCTCTCTCTCTCTCTCTCTCTCTCTCTCTCTCTCTCTCTCTCTCTCTCTCTCTCTCCCACACTCTCTCTCTCCCACACTCTCTCTCTCCCACACTCTCTCTCTCCCACACTCTCTCTCTCTCTCTCTCTCTCTCCCACTCTCTCTCTCTCTCTCCCTCTCTCTCTCTCTCTCTCTCTCTCTCTCTCTCTCTCTCTCTCTCTCTCTCTCTCTCTCTCTCTCTCTCTCTCTCTCTCTCTCTCTCTCTCTCTCCCACACTCTCTCTCTCCCACACTCTCTCTCTCTCTCTCTCTCTCTCTCCCTCTCTCTCTCTCCCACACTCTCTCTCTCTCCCACACACTCTCTCTCCCACACTCTCTCTCTCTCTCTCAATCTGGATATCTTATTTACCCTATATATCTTAACTGCCCTATACTACACCAAAATAACCTATACTGCTTTCTTCCAGATCTGACTCAAGCTTCACACGGAAGACATCAGCATCCCCCCTAACCCAGAAGACAGGTAGGCAATACATCCCCTCCAATGTATAACATTGCGGGAATGAGGGTACCGGGACTTTGAGGGACTGCGGATCAGGTAAGATCCCAGGCGGGATTGCTGCTTATATATATATATACTCAATGCACCATCAACATATATACCTCAATGTATATTCAATGTACCATCGCCGGAAGAAGATATCAGTGTATCTCGAAAGCTCGCACAAATAAAAGCATTTAATTAGCCACAGAACCGTATCGTCTATTCATTTTATATATATAACGGGTTTCCCCCCCCCCCCCCCCCCCGATCGCAGATTATACGGTGGGAGCGGAGAAACATACGGTGTTACCATAGGTGTGTGGTGCGTTACCTGTTGGCTCACAGGAGGGCTGAGCTTCCGCCACGGGGGAACCTGGGGCAATTACAATACTATGGACAACCACTTACAATAGGTGCAGCTCCCGCACTCTTGCAGAGAGTCAGTGGGTGACTGCGCAGTCACAGTTACACTAAGGGCCTGTTGGTGCACTTAGAACTGTAGATACCTGCCGAGCACTCCGTTGCTCGGATCAGCAACGCTTCACAAAGGGTCAGACGTGCGATGAATCCGTTCTGATCCTATCCTGGCTATATTCTCTGTGGACCCCAACGTGGGTCCGAACTCCGTCACTGGAACCGCAACATCCGCTGAGTCCCTATCTGACGATATAGCAACGTGACACACACTGCACTATAGGCCGTCCCTATAGCACAGCATCCTTAAGTGGCTTAAGGGGAAACTCCTAGGGCATTCGGTGTGCCTATCCTATGCAGGTAGGTCCCTGCACCCACCCTACTCTTAGCACGGGCCCTGGGCCATGGCTCCCCGGATTGGTTACCGCTATGAACCCCCCAGTTGCCTCATACTACGCGCAATGCCCTGCAGACTAACACCAGCCCCCTTATCCCTTCATATTCCCCAGCTCTAACTACCATGAGTGACAGGGTCCCTAACCTGAGGCTATCCCTGGCAACACTCACTAACCTGGTGGGGAAATCAGGACTAACTTGGGCCTTAGGGCCGCTGGCCTAGTGCAGGGAGTCCCTGACTCCTGCACCCTACCTCTGTCCTTGGGCTCCTGACTCTGACTGACGGCGTGGTCCAAGCCCGCGAAATGTATCTCTTTTCTGTCCAGGGCAGTCCTGCAGCCCTATTGGCTCCTATGAGGCACCTGGTGCCTCCCTCGCTAGGCACTATGGGAATTGTAGTCCCGGGGCACCTGTACTTACATTGGGGCCGCGTGCGCGCCTTCCCTCTGCCTGCACTAACCCCTAATGGCCGCCGCAACATCGCTCTCACTGTCCCTACTCTCGCGCGACTCCTTCCTAACTCTGGCCTATCTTCTGCGCATGCGCGACTCTGTCGGGCCTGCCGTGACCATCTCTCGGCTCTCCTCACCCTCGCGCAACACCTCCCTGGCGCTAGGGTTCCTTCCGCGCATGCGCGACCACTGCGCATGCGCGAGCCAAGGAACAATGGCGCCTGGCTCACCACCCGGCTCCGGGAGCGCCGGGAGTCCTGTGACGTGCGTGCGGCCCCGGTAACCGGCCGCACGCGTCCCCGGCAACCCCCGAGCCGGGACCCGACTGCGCTCACCTCCCAGAGCGTCCGGCGGCATCGAGGTGAGGGGGGGCGGACACTCTGGGGAGACCTGGCTACACATATATGTATATATATATATACCATAACCTTAATAGTCGTGGTATATATATATATATATATATATATATATATATATATATATATATATATATATATATATATATATATATATATATATGTAGCCAGGTCCCCCTCTGCCCGTCGCCCCTCCCTCACCTGGCTGGCGATTGCGGTGCCGCCGAGCCAATGGCGGACCCGTCGGCGCTTACAGGAGTGAGGGGCAGATGGGAACTGGTGCGGAGGTTGCCGGGGACGCGAGCGGCTGGTTGTTAGGGCCGCGGGCGCGACGTTAGGGCTCTCAGCGGCTCCAGTGCAGGGCGCCGCCATCTTGGCCGGGACAGTTGCGCATGCGCGAGCAGCAAGCGTGCGAAACCTAGCCAACCAGGGAAGGCTCTTGGAAGGGACTACAAGTCCCATGAGCCTCTGAGCGTCTCACGTGACGCTAGGGAGCCAATAGGGCTAGAGTATCTCTCTGCATAGAGGGATTGATACATTTCGCCGGCTCTGAGCACGTTAGTCAGTCGGCACCAGGAGCAGCTAGGGGAAGGAGGTAGAGTGCAGGAGTCAGTGACTCCCTGCACTAGGCAAACAGCCCCCTAGGCTCCAGATAGCCCTGAGTCACCAGCAGTTGAGTGTTGTAGGGACAGGCCCCAGGTAAAGGACCCTGCCCCTTATTACACAGAGTCAGTTAGGGACACAGCGGACGCTGCACGTCCATCCAGAGGTTTGGCTCAGACCTCCGCCACCACTGCAGTAGGCCACCCGGGTTGGATCGCCCCGGATGGTAGTTCCTGTGTTCATCCATCATCGGATCCTTTGCGAAGCTCCGTTGCAGGCCTGAGCACTGGAGTGCTCGGCAGGTAACCCTCATCAACAAGTGCACCAACGATCCTACATATATTATTACTACGGGACTAGTGGCTGCGCAGTCACACATATCTTCTCCCTTAAGGGTGCGGGACATATTGTGTGGGGTTTTTGGACACGGGGTGGGATCACCCGGTGTAGGTGGGAGCGTCCTGCGAGACGCAGTAGTCAGTGTCTCCTCTAGAGAGGGACACCTGTTGATTAATGATAGTACATGTTATGCAGTAAAGCCAGTTCTGTTATACAGCTGTTTGCTCAATGTGATTGTTTCCTGTGAGGGCCTCCTCCCACTCCATTGGGATCCCTCCCAGGTGGAGGCGTTGCACCACGAGATCATATTATATGTATGTATCCTAGGCTCCCCAAGCGGAGGCTTAGGCTCCTGAGAGCCACACAGGTTACACAGCACGGTAGTAGCGTCTGTATTCACAGGGAATAGCCGTTACATTTGGAGGCGCTGCTGAGATTCAGACCTGGGGTGCCTAGTAAAATTGTGTATAATTACCCAAATTGCTCATCATGTTCTCCCCGTCCAGCCTGGAAGCCCACGCGTGGGCCTTCAAGGTCAGCGAACCACCCAGTCATGTAGTAGCTGTAGAGAACGTTCCGGTCACAGCATCCGCGAGCAAAATACGAGACTCATTAGGGAAACTGCTGGGTATTGACACTTTGGAGCGCACAGAGCCGCGGGAATATGACTTCAACTTTGTATGGAGCACCATACTATTTACGGCAGGGCGTGAGATAATCCGGGACAATGTGCCCCAGACCTTACAAGGCTCAGAGGCCCTGCCCGGAGGCTATTCGGTAGTATTTGTAGCCCTACCCGAAATTAGAGAGGTGTTCACCTCTTCACACTCTCCAACCACTGAACTGGTTGCGGATGAACCCTCTACCAGTGACTGGCAGACGATAGCGCCCATCTCAAGTACCCCTGCCAGTACTTCTTGCCCACCCCGAGTGACCTTTCCTTCAAGTGCAATTGAGGGAGCCACAAGCTGGGCCCAGAGGCAATCACTGTCGTCCCCTGTCCCTGATGAACCCTTAACCAATGCTCTGGCCCCCCCTACTGGCAATTTCGGGGCCGACAGTGGCCTCATCCCTGGAGGATTTCCCCTGAACATGACTGTGCCTCAACTTATCGAAACAGTAACTCTCGCCTCTCAACCTCAACATTACAGGAAACTAAAGCCCTTTTCCGGAATCCTGCCGACACCTACCGGAGAAGAAGGGTTTGAAACATGGAAAGAACATACCATCCATATATTAGCTGAATGGTCATGTTCCGAGGCCGTCAAGTGGCAATGACTAGTGGAGAGCCTCCGACCCCCAGCTGCGCTACTGGTTCGAACGCATCGGGAAGTAGAAGGAGAGGTGACGGCTTATGAGTTGTTAGAAATGCTCACCCAGTCCTTTGCGTGTGAAGACGATGAAGATGAGCTGATGGCAAAATTCAAAGCTCTTCGGCAAAGGGAAGGAGTAGACTTGTCTGCGTTCGCCTGCAAGCTCCAGCTGTCCCTATTGAATCTCCTGTCCAAAAAGGTTGTGGTGGCCGCGGAAGTGGACCGACATCGATACAAGCAACTACTGAAAGGTTTGCTGCCGCTGGACACTACAGCTATGTTGATGCGAGGTGCCCCCGTCACGGTCACACCACCCAACTACATGGAATTAA
Source organism: Ascaphus truei (assembly GCF_040206685.1). Classification (NCBI taxonomy): domain Eukaryota; kingdom Metazoa; phylum Chordata; class Amphibia; order Anura; family Ascaphidae; genus Ascaphus; species Ascaphus truei. The sequence continues at coordinate 184,688,246 of NC_134487.1, forward strand.
TGCGGTATATCTGGAGGCATGAAGTACAACTGCATTTTCACACCCGTAAGAAAGGCAAGGACGGCCACAAGGAGGATACCAAGGAAGCACCAGTACCTAAAGAAAGGGGGACCAAGAAAGAGAAAGATGTAGAGGCTACTGAAGTGTCCCGATCGCCCCCTCGGTCCTCAGGCCGGGCAAGATCATGCCCGGACATATGCTGTTACAACTGTGGGGAAGATGGACATATCTCAAGGTTCTGCTCAAATCCTCGAAAACCCCATACGGTCGCCAAGTCCTACACGGTATGGGCACAGCAAGCCCTCACTTCCTTCCCGGCATTACCCGAGGAGACCGAAAAAGATTCAAGGGAGGCTGTCACGACAGAAAATCCACAACCAGACGTTTACTGCCGAGTAGGGCCCACCGCCATAATCAGAATTGTTGTGGTGGGGATCTATTCTTCAGCATTGATGGATACTGTGTCACAGGTGACCATCATCTATTGTCCATTTTATGATCAGCACCTCAGCCACCTGCCCTTGCAGTCCGCCAAAAAGATGACCTTGTGGGGGCTGAGCAAAGATGATTACCCCATCGACGGAATAGTGGCAGTCAAGCTAGACATCCTCCAGTTGAACACTAACAAGTCGCATCCCATGTTGGTGGAAGCCCTGGTCTGCCCGGAGGCTCGAGAACACCCCTGTGCCCCCATCATATTGGGCACGAATGCAGATATAGTGAGGTCGGTGATTCGCTCCTTCCTGCAAGAAGCCGGTGAGCTACCGTTGGCATCCCTGAACATAGACCCTGGCCTACGGGAAGAATGCTATCGAGTGGCATATGAAGAAGAGTATGGCGATATCTCTAATCTAGAGCAAGGGTTACTGGAGATTCCGCCAGGGGGAGTACAGTGTGTGACGGCACTGATCGCGTACCCCCAACGGTATGAACAGGACCGATACTTTTCGCTAGAGACCCTTCCCGAGTCTGAACTCCATTGGGGATATCGGATGATACCTGAAGTACGAGAGTGGTCATCCAAAGTCCCCAGGAAGGTTAAGGTGACTATCCAAAACATGTCGCTTCATACGGTGTCACTGAAACGAGGACAACGGCTGGGTAGAGTTTACCCGGTGGATCCTGTAGATGATACAGCAACCGTCCAGGCCGTCTGCGTGGGGAAGGAGCCTGAGGACCTACAATTCGACTTCGGAGAGTCTCCCCTGGAAGAGGAATGAAAGGAGAGGCTACGTAATCAGTTGAGAGAGGGACGAGGAGTGTTCTCTACTAGCGAGATGGATGTGGGATGCAGTAGAAGTGCTCAGCACACCATATGTCTGAATGACGAGACTCCGTTTAGAGAAAGGTCTCTGCGTATAGCCCCTCGAGACGTAGAAGATGTGCGGGGTGTTTTGAAAGAGATGGAGACCGCCGGTATAGTGACCGAATCTCGAAGCTCTTATGCCTCGCTGATTGTGTTGGTCCGTAAGAAGAATGGGTCTGTGTGATTATGCGTGGACTACAGAACTCTGAATAAACGTACGGTGCCTGACCAATACACGCTACCACGCATAGAAGAGATCCTCAGTGCATTGTCCGGAAGCCAGTGGTTTAGCGTGTTGGACCTTCGATCGGGATACTACCAGGTTCCCATGAGCACGGCTGATCAGGAAAAGACGGCATTTGTCTGTCTGTTGGGCTTCTACCAGTTCACACGGATGCCCCAAGGAATTTGCGGTTCTCCCGCCACCTTTCAACGGCTTATGGAGAAGACGATTGGCGACATGTGTCCTCGTGAGTGTCTGGTATATTTAGACGACATAATTGTGTTCGGGGCAACTCTCGAAGAACATGAGACTCGGCTGATGAAGGTGCTGGACCGATTGGGTCAGGAAGGATTGAAACTCTCCCTAGACAAGTGTCGTTTCTGCCGGACCTCGGTCACTTACGTGGGCCATATCGTATCGGCAGATGGAGTGGCCACTGACCCGGCCAAGGTAGAGGCGGTGGTGAATTGGCCGAGACCCGAGAATGTGATGGAACTGACGTCCTTTCTCGGGTTTTGCGGGTACTATCGGCGGTTTGTAGATGGATATTCCAAGCAGGCGGCCGTGCTGAACAACTTGTTGAAAGTCTATCCAGAAGAACCCAAGCAGAAGAAGACCACTCCGAGAACACCCTTCAGGGATCGTTGAACACCAGCATGGGAAGAAGCGTTTAAAGGGCTTAAAAAGAGTTTAACGGAAGCTCCAGTCCTGGCTTATGCTGACCCTGAGAAGCCTAACATCCTGCACGTAGATGCCAGCCTTAACGGGTTGGGAGCAGTGCTACATCAGAAGTATCCTACTGGGCTGCGACCGGTGGCCTATGCAAGTAGAAGCCTGACCCCCAGTGAAAAGAATTATCCTGTCCACAAGCTGGAGTTTCTTGCCCTCAAATGGGCTATATCTGAAAAACTACATGACTATCTCTACGGGGTTACCTTCGAAGTCAGAACGGATAACAATCCGCTGACCTATGTACAAACAACCGCCAAATTAGATGCGACCGGTCATAGATGGATGGCCACCCTTGCCAATTACCTTTTTCTCTAAGATACAAACCTGGACCTCTCAATATAGGCGCCGATGCTCTCTCTAGAAGATCGGGATTGGGCGAGATCTCGGATGACGGGCCTTGGGAAGAAATCCCGGGACCAGGGATGAGAGCCATGTGTTCCACTGCGGCTATTGTAAATGATCGAGTGGCATTCTCAGAGTTAAGGGTCGTGGATTCTTTAGGGTGTCGACCTCAAGGCCTTCCAAAAGCTTACTGTCATCCTGATGGCATGGGTCTAACTCAAAATGTTATCTTCACTTGGAAGGAATTGATAAAAGCATAGACATGTGATCCTGCGGCTACGGCTGTCCGAGAAGCGCTACGCCACAATGATCCCTCCCTAGTGAAACGAGCTCCTTCCAATGAGGTAGGCCTACTCATGCGAGAATGGGACAAATTCGAGATGGATAACGGGCTACTCTACAGGGTTGTTCAGTTCCACAATCATCCTGATTGTCGACAACTCTTTCTACCCCAGCGACTGCAAGGCCTAGTTTTAAGATCACTACATGATGCTCATGGACATTTGGGGCTGGATAATACTCTGGGTTTAGTGCGAGACACGTTTTTCTGGCCAAGAATGAGGGAGTCCATTGAACAATACTGCCGGAAGTGTTTACGATGCATTCATAGGAAGACCCTGCCCACTCGTGCTGCCCCAATGGGCCATCTCAAGAGCTCCGGGCCTATGGATGTAGTACTGTATATATGGACTTTCTGTGTATAGAGCCTGATTCAAAGGGTATAGGGAATGTACTAGTAGTGACAGATCATTACACTCGATACGCGCAAGCCTTTCCCACAAAAGATCAGAAAGCTACCACTGTGGCTAAAGTGCTGTGGGAGAAATATTTTGTGCATTATGGCCTGCCCAACAGGATGCATTCAGATCAGGGACGAGATTTTGAGAGCAAGTTGATTAAAGAATTGTTAACACTGTTGAACATTCAGAAATCAAGGACTACTCCTTATCATCCCGAGGGAGATGCACTCCCGGAAAAATTTAATCGGATATTGCTGGATATGCTAGGCACACTGAAGGATTCCCAAAAAGGGGAGTGGAGCAAGCATGTAGAGGCTTTGCTACATGCCTACAATTGCACTAGGCACGAGTCTACCGGCTACACACCATACTTTATGATGTTTGGACGAGAAGCCAGATTGCTGATTGACATACGCATGTGGGTGTCTACCGATGGGGTACCCAATATGACTCACTATAAATATGTACAAAGACTTCAGGACAGTCTGCACCATGCTTATCAGTTAACAGAAAGAGCTACCGCCAGACTGAATGCCAATAACAAAAGGAGGTACGATCACAAAGTACGGTACAGAGAACTTCAACCAGGAGACACAGTTCTGTTACGCACCTTAGGGATCCCTGGCAAGCACAAATTAGCCGATCGCTGGAGAGAGGGACCCTTCCACGTAGAGTCCCAAATGCTGGGTCTTCCTGTCTACCGCATACGTGACGTGAATGGCAGGATCAAGGTCTGGCACCGGAACCATCTGTTACCTATCCCACAACTGGGAGAAGGTGAGCCAGAAACAGTAGTAGATGACAGTGAGCCCGAAGAGTCTACCGGGAATTCAGGGACCACAGAGGAAATAATTCCAGACCCTTTCGAGGGAACATCCAACAGAGATTGGTGGGCACCTCCCGAAGGAGCAACGGGTAATGGGCCAGCGGTTCAAACACCATCTTCAGAGTGTTCACCACGTAATCAATCATTAGATCCTAACACCCCGAGTTTTGTGCCGCAAAGAGACAATGTTCAAGTACAAAGAGACAATGTTCAGTTACAAAGAGACAATGTTCAAGTACAAAGAGACAATGTTCAGATACAAAGAGACTTTCCCCAAACTGGCCCACCCACTGCCAGAGAGTCTAGGCCTCAAGCCTACGAGAGATCAAGATGAAGAATTTGAGACCAAAACTCGTAAAAGTCAGCGAGTGAGATGCCC